>NW_006921647.1:12358639-12363965 GCF_000298275.1 Orycteropus afer afer
ATTATAGGCTGTTAAAAAAAAAAGAAAGAAAGGAAATGAAATGACTCACCACTAGTAGACACTGGTCATTTGGGATGAAGACTTACATGAGGAGAAAAATCTATGTTGGGTTAATTGAAGAAGCTACACTCAAAATGATCTCTCACTTGATTGAATCTGGGCAAGAGCAAGATAAATGGCTTTGTGTGCCCAGAAGTACACTAACCCACACTAGTGAATCGTGACAGGAGAACACGCCACTCTAACGCACACCTTCCCTGCACTTAGGGGTAAATACTCTTTCCATCCCCACTAACCCTTACCTGTCCAGGTCCCTGGCCATATGCATGACAGTCCAGCAACCCCAAACAACTCGAATATAGCAGACAGAGTCTGGAGCTGAAGCTCTCATACCTGGTGCTTGAGGCATTGACAGATCTTTTAGACACTGAATGCAAGAGACACCTCTGCAACCTCTGCTTGTACAGGTGTCCACTTGTGCCAGGAACCTCCCACCCCTGTGATGGGGAAAAGTCTGTGTGGGGGCAGTTGGAGAAATTAGTCTTAGGGTGGCCTTTCACTAGAGTCTGGGCAGGAGTTAGATAAGCAGCTGTGTGTGCCCAGAAAGGTGCCAGATCCACTCCAGTGAATTGCAACTACTGTGCTACACTATGTTCTCTAAAATGCACAGCTTCTCTGATAGGGGTGAAACCTTACCACCACCAAGACAATGGCTAGGGGTGTACTGGCCCAATCCACTGACCATTTACTCTATTTCCTAGCCACCTTCAGCAAACCATCCAAACAGAACCAGGAGCTGTGGTTCTACCTCCTGTGCTTGCTTCACTATGTGATCTTTCTCATATTGAGCACAAGAGACACTCATCTGCAGCCTCCGTTTTTGGAGATGCCCACTCATATCAGGCTCCTGTCATCTCTGCAGGCACACACCCCAGTGGATCAGCAGTTTATGCCACAACTGCTTGCTCCCAGGGCTGCTGGCTGACCATAACTACAAAAATCCCTCCTCCTCAGTTTCCTAATTTTCCCCTTATTTTTCTCACTTTTCTTTTTTTCCCATTTTTTCTTCCTTTTAGTCTGTTCATTCCTCCCTCATCCTCTTCTTCTTCATTCATTTTTACCCATCTTTCTTCTAGTCTACCTCCCCTTTCCTTTTTCTTTACTTTTTATATTTTATTTTTATTCTACCTTTCTTTTCTTTTTCTTCTCTTCTCCTTCTCCTTGGGTTATGGGTTTCTGTTGTTTTTCCTGTCCCATCTAACAAGAGGCAGATATTAACTCTCTACTAATCAGCCATATCTACACCACTGAACACCTCACCAAATAGACAAGAACCACCACCAGATCCTGCTCCACTGGATCAATGGCAGACAGTGTACAACACCTATTCATCCCACCCGCAGCTCCACTTCATAACAAACAGAGTCTTGTGGCCACATTTCCACCAGTTATCCTACCAACCCAGAGACATCTGGGTGTACCCCAGTGCTGCCAAGCAAACAACTAAAGAAGTACACTTGCCTCCCCCATCCAGACATATTGAATCAAAGCAAAATAACAAAAAAAAAAAAAAAAAGGAAGAAGAAGGAGAAAAGGGTGAAACAAACCAATACTTAACAAAGAAATAAAAACAACAGCTTAAAAATGACTTGGTGACAACAGACAACTTCAATTCAAACAAAGAAACAAGGTAAGATAGATTAAGCAAGTGCCCAATAAAGAACTAGGAAACATTTTGAGGAAGAACAGATTATAGAATTCTGAAAATGAATTCAAAAGATATGTAAATTAGACCTTCCAAGAGCCACTCCTCAGAAGGAAGGTTGGGCAATTTACTTCTGTAGGGATACCACCTTGGAAACCCAAGGAGAGGTTGCTTTGAATCAGATCCAACCCAAAAGCAGTAGGTTTGGTTTGGTTTTTCGGTATTGGTTACCTCTGTGCAGCTCTAACAGAAAATGTCACAAATGGGATGGCTTTAACAAACAGGAGTTTATTCTTAAAAGTTTTGGAGGCTAGAAGTCCAAGTTCCAAGTGCCAGGCTCTAAGGGCTGTGTGAAAGCCCCTCGACCTTGGGCTTCAGCTCTGCCTCTTGCTTCCAGCCCACTAAATCTAAAGGCATATCTTCACTCAGGCAGCTACTGGCTGTTGAGGTTAACAAATCCAAGGTTGACAAATAAAATGGCATAGTCCTGATGTTAAAAAACACAGCAGGCCATTGATTCAAGTCCATTGAAAGTCCCAAGATCAGCAGAGCATGTCAGACTGCTGAACAATGACTCGACTACATGCAGGGTTCAAGCATGCCTAAGCTAGAGACTATTCCCAAAGCTGCTTCTTATATTCGACAACATCCCTAAGGCAGCTACTTAGCTGCTCACAGTAGATTCCACCATGAAGTCGATTGCCAGTCTCATCATGGGAAATATTACATCCAGCTGCCCAGTCATTCAGCCAGGCCAACCCAAGATGACTTACAAACTTAACCACCACAATTCCACTCCTTGTCCTGTACAGATCTTCAGTGGGTAGTATCTGTACAGATCTCCTTCACTGGGTGACTCCAGTCCCCTAAGTGGCAACTTCACCCCCTCGGCCTGGTGGACCATGTTCCTCTACCTCTTGGACATGGAAGCCATGCCCTCCCTCTCTTGGGCAGCGGCTATGGCTCCATCTCACTGACTCACATGAACAAGCAGCCCCACACTACAGAACCAAGTTGGTGAAGTTCTGGATCTTTGAAATTTAGGGGATTGTAGTGGTTCCACCCCCAAAGGACATGGTCCTACCCTTGAGGTTGAGGCAGCTCTGTTTCCCATTCCCTTGGTCTCTCCACTTCTGCCAGTTAATGTCAAAGGCAACCCATTCCACCAGAAATCTTCCTGCCCCAAACCCACTAAGCTTTCTTGCTCTGTGGGCTGGCCAACCTGCTATTCCATTTCATGCCAGTCTCTTCTACCAATTAAAGCCTGAAGGCAATCCACTCTGCCAGGAAGTTGCCTAACCAATGGCATCCAGCTTTCTCCTCCATTGGCTGGTAAGGCTGTCACTGTCTCAAGCCAGTCTCTTGGCTCTGCTTCTGCCAGTGCCTCTCATGTTGGTCTCTCTGCTGGTGTCTCAGGGCAGAGATCTCAAGTTAAGGACCCCTTCCACTCCTGTTTCCACAAGAGCAGCACCCCACTCTCTTGGGACCACATTCTGTATTGGTTATCTCTATGCTGCTCTAACAGAAAATACCACAAATGGGATGGCTTTAACAAATAGGAGCTTATTCTTACAATTTTTGGAGGCTAGAAGTCCAAGTTCCAAGTCCCAGGCTCTAGGGGTTGTGTGAAAACCCCTTGACCTTGAACTTCAGCTCTGCTTCTTGCTCCTGGACCAATGAAGCTAGAGGCATCTCTTCACTCAGGCAGCTATTGGCTGCTGAGGCTAACAAGCACAAGGTCAACAAATAAAATGGCACAGTCCCAATTACCAAACAACAGAGCAGGCTATTAATTCCAGTACATTAAAAGTCCCAAGATAGGCAAAGCATGGCAGGCTGCTGAACAATGAGTCAACTACATGCAGGGTTCGAGCATGCCATAAGCTAGAGACAATTCCCAAAGCTGTTTCTTATATATGGGAAGCAGACCACATCCTTAAAGCAGCTACTCAGCTGTTTGTGGTAGATTCTACCATGGAGTTGACTGCCAGTCTCATCATGGGGAATAACTACCACCAGCTGCCCAACCACTCACCAGACCCAGCCAAGTTGACAAGCAACCTTAACTGCCACACCCCAAAAGAAAATCACCAAGACTTATCATCTTCAAACTCACCAAAACCAAAGACAAACAAAGAATCCTGAGAGCAGGAAAAATGAAAAGTTACCTACAAAGGGCAACCAATAAGACTAAACTCTGATTTCTCAGCAGAAACCATGCAAGTGAGAAGACAATGGGACGGTATATATAAAACCAAGAAAGAAAAAAAATTCCAAGCAAGAATTCTATACCTAGCAAAATTGGGCCTCAAATAGAATGGTGAAAGTAGGACAATTCCAAACAAGCAGAAATTAAAAGAATTTATAAAACTAGACCAAGCTTGCAAGAGATGCTAAAGAGAGTCCTTTGGACAGACAACCAACAACAGCAAACAATAACCAACTGTTCACACATATGATGACATAACCCAGACCAGCACAGTTTTGTGAGTATCCAAAATAAATAAGCCTACAAGACTGCAAACAGGGAACCAGAGACATAAATTGGCAAATGAGGACAACTACAAACCAAAAAGAGAGGGAAAATTGTGTAGTTACAGAACTTCAAAATGGTGAAGAAGTCAAGACAATTGTAAGATACAATGGAATGTTCAAAAAGAAACCAGGGACACCATGAAAAAACACATAACAAAATGACAGCAACAAATTCATACTTGTCAATAATTATACTGAATGTTAACAGATTAAATGTACCACTCAAGAGATGGAGAGTTGCAGATTGGATAAGAAAACAAAACTCATCAATATTCTGCTTACAAGAGACACACCTTAGAGATAAAGACAAAAATAGACTAAAAATAAAAGGTTGGAAAAAGATATATCAAAAAAATGACAACTGTAAGAGAACAGGAGTGGCAATATTAATTTCTGATCAAATTGACTTTAAGACTAAAACCACCATATGAGACAAGGAAGGACATTATATAATGATCAATTGAACATGAAGATATAACCATAATAAATATCTCTGGACCCAACAAAAGAGCTCCAAAATACATAAATCAGACATTAAAACAGTTGAAAAGCCAAATAGATGACTCCACAGTCATAGTAGGAGACTTTAATACATCACTTTCATTGAAAGATAGAACACCTGGAAAGAAACTCAACAAAGATGCAGAAGAGCTAAACAATACAATGCACCAACTTGGCCTTATAGACATCTACAGAGCACTTCACCCAACAGCAGCAAAATATACATTCTTCCAGTGCACATGGAACTTTTTCCATGATAGGCCATATGTTAGGCCATAAAGCAAGCCTTAATAAATTTAAAAACATTGAAATACTGCAAATCATCTTCTCAGATCACAATGCTATCAAATCAAAAATCAACTATAGGAAGTCAACAGAAAAAGAGCAAACACATATAACAACACCCTCCTTAAGAAAGACTGGGTAATAGAAGAAATCAAAATTGAAATTTGAAAATTCTGTGAATCAAACGAGAATGAAAACACAACATACCAAAATATTTGGGACACAGCAAAAGCAGTGATCAGAGGCCAATTTATAGCAATAAATGCACACATCAAAAAAGAAGAAAGAGCCAAAATCAAC
>NW_006921647.1:12377400-12378606 GCF_000298275.1 Orycteropus afer afer
AAAAAAAAAAAAAAAAAAAAAAAAACCCTGCCCCAGGCAGTTTCACTGGAGAATACTACTGAATATTCAGAGAAGAACTCACATCAATCCTAACTCAAATTATTCTGGAACACAGAGAAAGATGTGATCCTCCCAAATTCATTTTATGAAGCAAGCATAACCTTGATATCAAAACTACATAAAGACATCACTCAAAAGGAAAACTGCAAACCAATATCCCTCATGAATATAGATGCAAAAAACTTCAACAAAATCCTAGCCAAGAGATTCCAACAACATATCCAAAAAATAATACATTATGACCAAACAGGGTTCATACCAGGTATGCATGGATGGTTCAGTATTAGAAAAACAATCAATGTCATCCACCACATATGTAAAATAAAGGAAAAGTACCACATGATTATATCACTTGATGCAGAAAAAGCGTTTGATAAAATCCAACAACAATTCTTGATCAAAACTCTCAGAAAAATAGGAATAGAAGGGACATTCCTCAACATAATAAAAGGCGTATATACAAAACCAACAGCCAACATCATTCTCATGGAGAGAAACTGAAACCATTCTCCTTGCGAGCAGGATAAAGGCAAGGATGCCCTCTATCTTCCCTTCTATTCAACATTGTATTGAAAGTCCTAGCCAGGGCAATAAGGCAAGAAAGGGAAATCAAAGGCATTCAAATTGGTAAAGAAAAAGTCAAATCATTTGCTGATGATATGATTCTATACATAGAAAACCCAAAATAGTCAGCAAAAATACTACTGGAAAACCAATTGAGAGATTTAGCTTAGCGGTGGGATATAAGGTCAACATACAAAAATCAGTTGGACTCCTCTACACCAGCAAAGAGATCACTGAAAAGGAAATAAGGACATCAATACCATTTAGAAATGTTACCAAAACAAATAAAATACTCGGGGATAAATCTCACTAGGGACACAAAAGACCTATACAAAGAAAACTACAAAACACTATGTCAAGAAACCATAAGATATTTACATAAATGGAAGAACATACCATGCTCATTGATAAAAAGATTGAATATTGTGAAAATGTCAGTTCTACCCCTAGCAATCTATACATTCAATGCAAGCCCAATCCAGATTCCATCAACAGTCTTTAAGGCTATGGAAAAAAAACAATCACTAATTTTATACGGAAAGGAAAGTGACCTCAGATAAGCAAAACACTATTGAAGAGGAA
>NW_006921647.1:12379422-12380897 GCF_000298275.1 Orycteropus afer afer
AGGCAGTATCACTACGGAAGTAGATTGCCCCATCTTCCTTCCGAGGAGTAGCTGGTGGGTTTGAACTGCCAGCCTTCTGGTTAGCAGTCAAGTGCCTTAGGCACTACGCTACCAGAGCTCTCATCAGTAGCCATTAGAGAGATACAAATCAAAACAACAATGAGATACCATCTGGCCCCAGCACTAATAGCAAAGTTTAACAAGACAGAAAATAACAAATGCTAGCAAGGATGTGGAGAGATTCGTACTCTCATACACTGCTGGTTTGACTGTAAAATGATACAACCACTGTGGAAAACAGTATCGCAATTCCTTAAAATGTTGGAATTAGAAATACCATTTGATCCAGCAATCTCATTACAAGGTATATATCTTAAGGCAATGAGAGCCAGGACAAGAACAAATATATGCATACCCGTGTTCATCGCAGCACTATTCACAATAGTAAAAAGATGGAAACAACCTATGTGTCCATCAACAGAAGAATGGATAACCAAACTATGATACATACACAGAATGGAATAATATGCAACCCTAAAGACTAATCTGCAAAATATCACAGAGTGTTGATGAACTTGGAGGACTTTATGGTGAGTGAAATAAGTCAGTCACAGAAGGATAAATATTTTCTTAGTCCATTATTGTAAAAAGTCAAGGAAAGGTT
The DNA here is from genome assembly GCF_000298275.1 of Orycteropus afer afer. Taxonomy (NCBI): domain Eukaryota; kingdom Metazoa; phylum Chordata; class Mammalia; order Tubulidentata; family Orycteropodidae; genus Orycteropus; species Orycteropus afer. The sequence continues at coordinate 12,380,087 of NW_006921647.1, forward strand.
TATATATGGAAGGAAACTCTCTTTGTTGATTACCAGGGGTGGGAAGAGAGGGGAGGAAACACTGCAAAAATTAAAAGAAAAAGAAAAAAAAAGTTATATGTCCAGCGAAACTGTCTCTCAAATATGATGGTGAAGTTAGAACATTTACAGACAAATAGAAATTAAGAGAATTTGTGAAAACCAGACCAACCTTACAAAAAATGCTAAAGGGAGTCCTTTGGACAGAAAACCAACAGCAAAAGAAAACAACCCAAGATTAAAACACAGCAAGGAATTGATAAAAAAAAAAAATTTAAGAAATTCTGTTATCTTCATATTGTGATTAGTAATTTCAACACTAGTGGTATTAGTACTATGATTTTTTTCTCATTAAACTCGAATGTTCGATGGAATAAATCTCTTCTGATTCATTTCATTTCATTTAAAAGGAAGTTAATTTTGGAATTGTCTTTAGAGATTCACAAATCCTTTTAATTTTATTCTCTGCAAGATTTCATTTGCACATTCCACTTAGTTTTGCTGTTTTGTTTTGTCTGGATAAAGTTATGTCACACTTTAAATTTCAGTAATTAAAAATAAGTAAAATTTATACAATAGGTAAAACTTACTAAATAAAATTTACATTTGAATTTGGATGTCAACACAAAAATTTATATTTGAAAATTAATTATCAAAATAATTGATTTGGAATATGTAATTTTTTTCTTCTTGTCTGAGACAGTCAAAAGAAATAGTACTTACCAGGCAGTCAGAAATAATTTCATTCATTTCTCACACAATGTTTGTTGGTGGGCCCTTTGCAGATCTCCAC
>NW_006921647.1:12381152-12381784 GCF_000298275.1 Orycteropus afer afer
CAAAATGAGAAGGAAATTATAATTGTTATTGTATACAAAATTTATAAAATGGTAACAATTTCATTTAGTGCCCTGCCAGTTCCATTCCACTGTAGCACTCACTTTTTCTTGTCTTGTCTGCTTGCATCTATGAGTCTTTGCTTTGCACAGTTGGTTCCTCTGCTTTTGTGAACGCCCTAAGCACATGCTTACCTTGCTTAGGGTACTCCATCCCTGATGAAGGTTAAATGAAGATACTGAAAGGTACAAGGTATGCAAGAGTAAAGGACAACTATGATAACTGGTATAAGGGCAAAATTCTGCAACAATAACAACAAAACTTGTGTGAATAGGCAGATATGTACGCTATACAGCTATTGGAGGGTGTATGGGAACACATACATGTGCATATGTAGGTATGTTATTGTTGCTGTTGTGTGCTGTTAAGTCGGATCCGACTCATAGCAACCCTTCCTTGGGTTTCCGAGGCAGTATACCTACGGAAGTAGATTGCACAACCTTTCTTCCGAAGAGTGGCTGGTGGGTTTGAACCACCAGCCTTCTGATGAGCAATCAAGTGCCTTAGGCACTATGCTACCAGAGCTCCCATATGTAGTTATAGTTATGGGTATTCATATGTACATATTTGTATG
>NW_006921647.1:12381884-12382749 GCF_000298275.1 Orycteropus afer afer
ATAGAGCACATAGAGCAGAGTTATAGAAACTTCATAGATATATCCAAACACCTCATGGAACTGAGCTTGAAGACTAAGAATCACAGTCTCAGGGGACACATAGGTCAATTGGCATAAAATGGCTCATAAAGATAATGTTCTACATCCTAGTTTGGTAAATAGTATCTGGGGTCTTACAAACTTGGGAGCAGCTATATAAGATACAGCTATTGGTCTCTTCCCATCTGGAACAAAGGAGAGTAAAGGCAAACAAAGACTTCTAGCCTAAGACCAAAAGAACAAGATTGTGCCCAGCTACCACTGCTGACCACCCTAACCAGGAACACATTAGAAGATTCCAGTTAAAATGGAAGAAAAAGTAGAACAAAACTCAAAGTCATAAAAAAAAAAAAAAAAAGACAAACTGAACTAATAAAGATTGGAGGAATCCCCAGGGCTATCACTTTAAGACACCCTTTTAACCTACAAATGAAACCATTCCCACAGGTCACTTTTCAGCCAAATAACATATTGACCTATAAAACAAACAATAACACCCATGAGGAATATACTCTTTAGAACAATCAACTATTGTAGACCAAACAGGCAAAGATGAGAAAGCAAGTTGGAGCAGGAAAAAGTGGATGGATGGAAACAGGAAAGACAGTGTAGAGATGGGGAGAGTAATGACACGGAACAATTTTTGTATGAGTTGTTGAATAGGAAACGAATTTGCTGTGCAAACTCTCACCTAAAGCACAGTAAAATATTCACACACACACACACACACACAAACAAATGAAGATAAATAATCACAGAACTCGGCAAAGAATTTGATCTAATATTTAAACACCTCCCCCACTCCCGAGAGAACTCTATTATACTA
>NW_006921647.1:12382945-12385136 GCF_000298275.1 Orycteropus afer afer
GTATTCTTCAGGACGTTTTCTCTATATTCTTTAATAACAACAACAACAAAAAAAAAAAATCCTCATTGCTGAGCGGATTCCAGTACATGGTTATCCCACTTGTTACAAGTAGAACTGAGCTCCATAAGGTTTTCTTGTTTTCCATTTATTTATTTGTTTGTTTGTTTGTTTATTCATTCATTCATTCATATATATTGTGATTTGGGTGAAAGTTTATAGAGCAAATTCGTTTTCCATAGAGCAGTTCATACACATTTTGTCTCATCACGCTGACTGTACTTTTCCACAAAGTAACAGCTCTCTTTTCACTTCCTCCCTGTAGTTACCTCTTCCCTGTGTCCTTCCCTCCCATGCATTCCTGCCCCCTAAGCTATTTCCCTGCACATACACTGCCCTTTTGTTCTCCCATGATGGATCGCTTCAGGTAGTGTATCTACCTGATATAAATGTTCAGCCCACATGCCTGTCTGTTATTTGACTGGAAGCCCCAGAAATGAGTCCAATTCCAGACCAGAAGTGTACATAGAGGCCATAGTCTGAGTGTTCTCACCAGCCTAGATCAGACCAGCAAATCTGGTCTTTTTTTTTTTTTTATGATTTTGAGTTTTGCTTCACTTCGTTCTCCCACTCTATCCAGGATCTCCTAAACATATCCCCCTCCAAGTAGTTGACAGTGGTAGCTGAGCACCATCTAGTTCTTCTGGTCTTATGGTCATATAGGTTTAGGATCACATGGTCTGCCAGTCCCTTGGACTAATTGTTTCCATGAGTCTTTGGTTTTCTTCATTCTTCTTTGCATCTAGACATCTAGACATCTTCTTTGCATCTAGTTGCATCTAGACGGCCTCTGCAAGCTTTTAAGATCCCAGTCCCTACTCACCAAAGTAGGAAGTAGAAAAATGCTTTTGTGTAGTTTGTTATGCCAATTGAGCTTGATGGCCCTTGCGACCATGGTCCCAAGCCCACAGGTCCAACTACTTGCTCCCTCCGGATAGCTGACTGTGGCCAAGAAATCACCACAACACTGTCCCTTGTCAGCTCTACTATGCACCTGGACATTCTCACAGCACATACAAATAAGCTTGTAGAAACATCATCTGCCAACCCTCCATAGGGTTTTCTTGGCCATAATCTTTATGCAAACAGATTCCCAGGCCTTTCTTCTGTGATGTCACTGGGTGAATTTGAACAACCAATCTGTAGGTTAGTTTTGTTGTTGTTATCTGCTGTCAAGTCCAACTCATAGCAACTCCATTTGCTACAGAGTAGAACGGCTTTATAGGGTTTTCATGGCTGTAATCTTTCAGAAGGCAATCACCAGGGCTGCCTTCCAAAGAATCAAGTTGGAACTGCCAATTTAGCAGCAGGTAGCTGAGCACAAACCATTTTTGCCCCCCAAGGTACAATATGAGTTAATAACAAACTCATTTTTTTCATTCATTTGATATCTTTTCCCATAATTTCAATGGCAATATAACTGTTTCTAATATATTTGTCTTACAGCCTGACAACTTTTAGTAAACTTGGTAACTGATTTCTTTACTGAACCTCAGAGAAGAAGGTTGTGGCACACATCAAGGCAGAGTGAGGCTAATTATCCTCCAAATCCCATTTTCTCTTCTTACCAGACTATAGCTATATTATATTTCTTAACCTCCTTTGAAACTAGATGTAGCTATGTGACATAGCTCTCACCAACAGGATATGAGCATAAATCATGTATGCCAGTTCCAGGCAACGCTCATTACCTCCCAAGTATAATCTCTCATGTTTTCTCTCCTTCCTGACTTAATTCAGGTAAGTACAGGAACCTTGGAAATCTCATGTCAAAGATGGCAGACTACAAGATAGAAGGAGACCAAAAAGAAGTGAAATTCCTCTTCCACATCCTTGCCTTCCACAACAGATGCTAACGGTTCAATATCGACCCTAAATATATTTTATTCTTTAATGAATACATATATACGCATGCATGTACACACAAACAATGTTGATTTTTGTTAACACAAATGAAGTAATTCTACACATATTACTCTGCCACCTTTTTGTTTTAACTTCATATATCTAGGAAAACTTTCTAGATCAACATGAAGATCTACCTGTTGTTGTTGTTGTTGTTATTTGCCGTCGAGTCGGCCCCGACTCATAGCGACCCCTCCTTGGGTTTCCGAGGCAGTATCACTACGGAAGT
>NW_006921647.1:12385236-12397772 GCF_000298275.1 Orycteropus afer afer
TTGAACCGCCAGCCTTCTGGTTAGCAGTCAAGTGCTTTAGGCACTATGCTACCAGAGCTCCTAATGCTCTGTAAATACTGCCTAGTGTTCTATATTATGGATGTTCTGCAGTTTTTAGAATTCCACTAGTAATTTTTTCACAATTACAAACAATGCTACAGTGGTGTTATTGTTGTGCAGTGCTGTCCAATTGCTTCCGGCTCATAATGACCCTCTGTGTGACAGCATGAAACACTGTCCTGTCCTGTACCATCCTCATAATCCTTGCTGTGCTTGAGCCCATCATTGCAGCCACTTTGTCAATCCACCTTGTTGAGTGTCTTCCCCTTTTTCTCTGACCCTCCACTTTACCAAGCATGATATCTCTCTCCAGGGAATGGTCTTTTCTGACCATATGACCAAAGTAGGTGAGATGAAGTCTGGCTGTTCTCATGACTAAGGAGCATTTCAGCTGTACTTCTTCAGGACAGATTTATTCATTCTTCTGGCAGTCCATGGTATTTTAAGTATTCTTCACCAAAACCATAATTCAAATGCATTAATTCTTCTGCAGTCTTCCTTATGCATTGATTGTCCTGCTTTTGCATGCATTTGAGGCAATTGAAAATGCCATGGAATGAGTTAAGCGCACCTTAGTCTACAAAGTGACATCTTTGCTCTTCAACATGTTGAAGAGATCTTTTGCTACAGTATACTTTCTTATAAATATTCTTATAAATGTATATGCACTATATATCCTACACTATAAAAAAGTTATATGTATGTGGGGTATGTGCAGAGTCATAGTAATGGTAGTAGTAGTAGTTGTTGTTGTTGTTGCTATTAAGTATTGTCGAGTTAATTCTGACACATAGTGACTACAAAAAGGGCAAGGAGGCCACATGTTCTGACCTCCTCTAATCCCACAAGAGGAAGACAGAATCACCATCAATAGCCCAAGGCCTATTCCAGCGAAGCCAGACATGCTGCCTTCCTTCAGCCTTTTCTCCAACCACTCCTCCCAAAGCACCCACCACCTCTCTCCTGGGTTCAATAATTCACTGCAGTGGCCACACAGAACTCACAGATTATGAGGTTTATTAGGGAAGCACAGGACTACAAGTTCAGGAAAAATGCTCAGTCTCTCTCCCAGCCCACCACCTCTCAGGCAAGCCTCCCACAGTCTTTCCCCCAGCAATGCATGTCCCTCAGTGTCTTACTCAGCAATGCGTGTCTCTTGTGTCTCTTTCCCAGCAGCACGTCTCTTACAGGAGTGCACGTCTCTTTCGGCAGTACATCTTCCTCAACCAGCAGTCAGAGTTCTGCCTCTAGGAGGCCTCCTTTTGAGCTTGGCAGAGTGGGCAAACCAACCAATCATAACCACAGAATTCTAAGCTCCTGAGAGTGAACCTTCCATAACATTGCATTGTGCCATGCCCAACAGAAATAACCCAGATAGACAACATTTACAATCAGGAGCTCCTCAGTTGCTCACTCCACCACTGAGTTTACAATGACATGGGTAGAAAAGCCATACTAAGTAATTTACTACACTGCAGTGACCCTTTGTACAAGGTAAGTAAATGCTGCCTAGTCTAGTAATAGTAGTAGTATATCTTGCAAGTACTCCATAGGATTAAATCCTGAAAGCAAGCTATCTAAAAAAAAAAAAAAAAAAAGATATGCATACATATAATATTATAGTTATTGCCATGTAGCTTCCAAAAATACTATACCAATTTACATCCCCATATTATATATATATATCTTTCTCCATACTCTTTCCTATGGAAAATAATTTCAGTCATTTACTTTTGCCACAATGATAAGTAAAATAGTATTTTGTGTTAATTTGTGTTAAGTCTCCGTTTACTGGTGAGGTTGTTTCATTTTGTGTGTACTGAACATTCTTCTATGAATTTCTTATTTGTTCATTTATCTCTTTGGTTACTTGTCTTTTTCTTATTGATTTATGTCATTGTTGTTAGTCACCTTCAAGTCAGCTCTGACTCAAAGTGACCTTATATATAATGGAACAAAATGTTGCCCACATGTGTACCATCTTCATGATAACTGGTATGTTTTAGTCCATTGTTTTGGGTATTATGTTAATCCATATCCTTGAGGGTTTCCCTCATTTGCACTGACTCTTTCATTTATTTTATAAAACTACCTAAGAAAAGAACAGCTGGGTGGTATGAGAAGCAGGTCTTTAAGAAACCCAAAGCTCTTTTAAAAACTCTTCTCTAAAGTGGTTGTACAATTTTACATTCCTACAAGCATTCTTTAATTCTAGTAGCCTTTTTGTAGACTTCTCTGAATTTTCTACATGGACTATGATATCATCTGTGAACAAAAACAGTTTTGGTTCTTCCTTTCAAATCTGGGCATTATTTCCTCTTATTTTCTTATTGCACTGGCTAGAGCCTCCAAGAACTGATGATAGTAAACATCCTTACTTGTACATCTTAGGGGAAAAGCTTTTAGTCTTTCAGCATTAAGTATGATGCTAGCTAGAGGTTTTCCAGGGAGCTCTGGTAGTGTAGTGCCTAAGGCATTTGACTGCTAACCAGAAAATTGGTGGTTCAAACTCACCAGCCACTCCTCGGAAGGAAGGTTGGGCAATCTACTTCCATGGTGATACTGCCTCAGAAACACAAGGAGGTGTTGCTATGAGTAAGACCCAACTCTAGGTCAGTGAGTATAGGTTTTCCGTAGTTACCCTTTTTCAAGTTGAGAAAGTTCCCTTCTACTCCTAATTTGCTGAAACTTTTTAATAAAGATGATGTTTTATTTTGTCAAAAATCTTTGTATCTATTGAGATGTTAATATAGTTTTTTATTTTGTTAGTATGTTGATATAGTGAATTATAGTGATTGATTTCCCAATATTAAACTATGCTTTCTGGGAAAAACTCCATTTGGTCATGAGGTACTATACTTTTTATACATTGATGGATTCAATTTGATAAAATCTTGTTAAGAATTTTTGCTTCTGTGTTCATGAGGGATTTCTTTTTTAATGTTGACAGAATCTATTTGAAAAACCATCTTGGCCTGGAGTGGTTTTAGTGTTTAGTTTTATCTGAGAGGGAGTGGTTAAATAAAAATTCAAATGGCACAATAATTCTAAGGCTATTCAGGTTATCACTTTTTCTTGAGTGAAATTTGGTAGTTTTTATCTTTTCAAAAAATTGTCCATTGCACTTGAAGTATAAAATTTACTGATATTAATTGTTCATAATATTACCTCATTATTCTTTTGTAGGATCTGTAGTGATGACCTCTGTCTCATTTCTGACATTGGCAATAAGTGTCTCCTCTTCTGCTCCTGCTCATCTAGTTTATCGTTTGTACAGATTTTCTCAAAGATCTGGCTTTTTATTCTCTTTTGTTTTTCTATATTCTGTTTCATTTATTTCTATTCTATTTTTTATTATTCATTTTCTTCTGCTTATTTTGGATTTTATAAGCTCTTTTTCTAGTTACTTGGGGTGAAATCTTAGGATATAGATTTGAGACTTTTTTGCATTTCTAATATAAAAATTTAGTACTATATATTTCCTCCTAAGAATTGCTTTAGTTACATACAAATTTTGATGTCATATTTTCATTTTTATTTAGTTAAAAATTCTTTCTAATATCCTTTTGGATTTTCGGATCTACTTATTTGTAAAAAAAAAAAAAAAGAAGAAGAAGAAGAAGAGTATTATTTAGTTTCCAGATATTTGAGGATTTTCTAGACTTCTTTTTGTTATCGGTACTAATTTAAATCCATATTTTATATGATTTGAATCTTTTTAAATATATTGAGACTTGCTTTCTGACCCAGAATATGGTCTATCATGGCAAATATTCTACACATTCTGAACTTATGAGGTAAAGAGTTCTCTAAAAGTCATTAAACTCAAGTTGATTGATAATATTGTCTTCTATATTAGTGCTAATTTTCTTTTTACTTGTTTCTAATTAATTATTGAGATATAGGTATTGAATCGAAGACTATAATTGTGAGTGTATTTATTCCTTCTTGCAGTTCTATTGGATTTTGCACTATATATTTTTGAATATCTATTATTAGGTATTTAGTGTTATGTTATCCTGATTAACTGATTCCTTTATCATTATGAATTGACCCTCTTTATTCCTTGCTCAGATATCTACTTTGTCTGATACTAATATAGCCATACTAGATTTGTTTAAAAATTAGTGTTAGAATGATACATCTCTTTACTTTTAAACTATTTGTATTTTATATATATTTTAAATTGATTTCTAGTAACTGGATTTGGCTTTTCTTTATCTAGTCAATCTCCACCTTTAGTTGGAATATTTAGACCAGCACATTTAACGTGATTATTGATATGGATACGTGTGTGTTTACCATTTTGCTAGTTGTTTTATGTTGTTTCACATGTTCTTTATCCTCTTTTTCTACCTTCTTTTGGATTAACTAATTGTTCTTAATAACTCTATTTTATTTCTTTTTGTATTTTTGGTTTATTAGATAATCTTTGTTTCATTTTTAGTATTTGCCTTCAAGTTTATAGATATTTCTTTAACTTTTCACAGTCTACATTCAAGTGATATAATACTACTTGATGTGTAGCCTAACAACTTTATGACAATATATTTTTATTACTCTTCTCCTGGTCTTTATCTTATTATTGACATATATTTTACTTATACATATGTTACAAACCCAGTGTTATTTTTGCTTTATGCAGTCAATTATCTTTTATAAAGACTTTGAAAATATGAAAGAAAATTATTTATTTCCCATCTATATTGAGTCCTTTGTGTAGAACAGATTTCCATCTGGTATCTTTTCCCTTCATCCTGAAAAACTTTAAGATTTTACATTTCTTACTGTGCAGGTCTACTAGTGATGAATTCTTTTAGTTTTTGTATGTCTGAAGAGTGGTTTGTGTTGTAGTTGCTGTTATTTGTTTTCTTTTCCCTTTGTTTTTTCCAAAGGTATTCAGTGGTTTACAGAATTCTAGTTTGATGAAATTTTTTCTTTCTGTACTTTAAGGATGCTACTTCACTGTCTTCAGGCTTACAAGTTTCTGATAATAAATACACTTTGAAATTTATCTTCATTTCACTGGATGTAAGGTGTCTTTTTTCCTCTGGCTGCTTTTAAGAATTTCTCTCTGTCCCTTGTTTTAAGCAATTTGATGATGATGTATTTACCTATTTTCTTCACATGTCTTATGATTGGCATTTGTTGAGGTCTTTGATTCTGTGGATGTAGAGTTTTCACCTGATTTGGGAAATTTGGGGCCAATATTTTATTCTGTCCCTCTCTCTTCCCTAGTCTGCTTGAAGTGGTGTCATAGTTCCTTGATACTGTTTTGTTTCCTGGACTTTGTCTCTATGCCAGGCACTGCATTAAGCACTTTATAAGTATTACTTCATTTCCTACAACAAATATATAAGTTAAATATGTAAATTAGGTAACATTTTGTCTCACTTAAAACACTACAGGTTAAGTAATTGTCTCAAGATTTAATAGTTAGTAATTAGAATACCAGCATTCTAAGTCAGAAGGTCCACTTAAAAGCTAGTAACTATTCTTATATACTGTAAAATAGAGCACAGACAATTGCTGGGGATAGCTCTGGAAATAATTACCACTCTCTTTCTCTTGTTTGCCTTAGAGACATGCTTCAAAATATCTCAGAAGCAAAATCTGGTCACATTTCACAAGTTTACTTTCCAACTACTTGTCCTGCTCTTCTTAAAACATTCAAAGTATCTAATACTGGGTTGCACCAATCATGAGCTCTAAGACTTTCCTAATATTCATCCTACTGTGCAGGAAGCATTTAAAAAAAAAAAAAAAGTAGAAGGAATACAAGAGTCACGGTAACAAAAAGAATTGGTCAACATTCAGCCATTTCAGGAGGTAGAATATGATAAAGAATTGATGACTTTGAAAGAAGAAGTGACCAAGGTGCACTGAAGGAATTGGTGAAAAACAGAGCTTGAGGAATTGACAGAACACCCAAGAGATGTTTCAGCAAACAAATCCAGCTCTGGAGACTCTTGGTCATTTATGCCAAGAGATAAGGAAGACAGCTACGTGGCCCAATGACTGGAAGAGATCCATATTTGTGCCCATTCCAAAGAAAGGTGATCCAACAGAATGAGGAAATTATCAAACAATATCATTAATATCACATGCAAGTAAAATTTTGAGGAAGATAATTTAAAAATGGTTGCAGCAGTATATTGATAAGGAACTTCTAGAAATGCAAGCTAGATTCAGAAGAGGAGGTGGAATGAGGGATATCATTGCTGATGTCAGACAGATTTTATCCAAAAGCAAAGAATACCAGAAATATGTTTAACTGTGTTTTATTGAGTATGCAAAGTCATTTGACTGTGCGGATCATAACAAATTATGGATAACATTGAGAAAAAAAGGAATTTCAGAACACTCAATTGTGCTCATGAGGAAAGTATACATAGAGCAAGAGGCAGCTACTCAAACATAACAAGGTATACTGTGTGGCTTAAAATCAGAAAAAGAGTATGTCATCATTGTATCCTTTCACCACACTTACTCAATCTGTATGCTGAGCAAATGATCCAAGAAGCTGGACTATATGAAGAAAAACATGGCACCAGGATTGGAGGAAGACTGATTAACAACCTATGACATGTACATGCCACAACCTTGCTTGCTGAAAGTGAGGATGACTTGAAGCACTTACTGATGAAAATCAAAGATTATAGCCTTCAGTGTGGATTACAGTATGGATGAGAAAACAGAGCAGCAGCCAGACATCCTGAAGTACAATGCTATCAGAGATAGGATAATATCCATACACCTGCAAGGAAGACCTATTAATATGACTATTATTCAAATTTATGCACCAACCACCAAAACCAAAGCTGAGGAAATTTAAGATTTTAATCAACTTCCACAGTCTGAAATTGACTGAACATGCAATCAAGATGTGTTAATTATCACTGATGGCTGAATGCAAAAGTTGGAAACAAAGAAGAATCACCAGTAGTTGGAAAATTTGGCCTTGGTGACAGAAATAATGCTGGAGACCACATGATAGAATTTTGCAAGACCAATGACTTATTCATTGCAAATCCCTTTTTCCAACAACACAAACAGTGGCTATACACATGGACTTCAACAGATGGAGTACACAGGAATCAGATTGACTACATCTGTGGCAAGAGGTGATGGAAAAGCTCAATATCTTCAGCCAAAACCAAGCCAGGAGCTGATTGTGGACAGATCATCAACTGCTCATATGCAAGTTGAACTTGAAGTTGAAGACAATTAAAACAAGTCCACAAAAGCCAAAATATGACCTGGAATATAGCCCTCCTGAATTTAGAGACCATCTAAAGAATAGATCTGATGCATTGAACACCAATGACTGAAAACCAGAATTGTGGGATGACATCAAGAACATCATCAATGAAGAAAGCAAGAGGTCATTAAAAAGATGAGAAAAGAAGAAAAGACCAAAATGGATGTCAGAAGAGACTCTGAAAATTGCCTTTGAATGGAGAGTAGCTAAAGCAAATGGAAGAAATGATAAGACAAAAGAGCTGAAAAGATTTCAAAGAACAGCTCAAGCAGACAATGCCAATTACTATAATGAAATGTTCAAAGACTTGGAGTTAGAAAACCAAAAGGGAAGAACACACTTGGCATTTCTCAAGCTGAAAGAACTGAGTAAAAATTTAAGCCTCGAGTTGCAATATTGAAAGATTCTATGGGCAAAATATTGAATGATGCAGGAAGCATCAAAAGAAGATGGAAGGAATACACAAAGTCACTGTACCAAAAAGAACTGGTCGATCTTCATCCATTTCAAGAGGTGGCATATGATCAAGAACCAATGGTATTGAAGGAAGAAATTGAAGCTGCACTGAAGGAAGTGGTGAAGAATAAGGCTCCAGGAATTGACAGAATACCCACTGAGATGTTTCAACAAATGGATGTCCCACTTGAGTCACTCACTTGGTTATGCCAAGAGATTTGGAAGACAGCTACTTGGCCAACTGACTGGAAGAGATCCATATTTGTGCCCATTCCAAAGAGAGGTGATGCCACAGAATGTAGAAAATATAGAACAGTATCATTAATATCACACACAAGTCAAATCTTACTGAAGATAATTTAAAAATGGTTGCAGCAGTATACTGACAGAGAACTTACAGAGGTGCAGGCTGGATTCAGAAGAGGATGTGGAACAAGGGATATCATTGCTGATGTCAGATGGATCTTGGCTCAAAGCAAAGAATATCAGAAAGATGTTTACTTGTGTTTTATTGACTATGCAAAAGCATTTGATTTTGTGGGTCATAACAAATTGTGGATAACAGTGAGAAGAATGGGAATTCCAGAACACTTAATTGTACTCATGAGGAACCTGTACATAGATTGGGAGGCTGTCATTCGAACAGAACAAGAGGACATTGCATGGTTTAAAATCAAGAAGGGAGTGTGTCAGGGTTGTATTCTTTCACCATACTTATTCAATCTGTATGTTGAGCAAATAATCCAAGAAGCTGGACTATATGAAGAAGAATGTGGCATCAGGATTGGAGGAAGAATCATTAACAACCTGTGATATGCTGTAAACAAAACTTTACTTGCTGAAATTGAGGATGACTTAAGACACTTACTGATGAAGATTGAAGACTATAGTCTGCAGTGTGGATTACATCTCAATATAAGGAAAACAAACATTCTCACAACTGGACCTGTAAGCAGCATCACGATGAATGGAGAAAACATTGAAGTTGTCAAAGACTTCACATTGCTTTGTTCTACAATCGATGCCAATGGAGGCAGCAGTGAGGACATCAGACAACATATAGCACTGGGGAAGTCAGCTGCAAAGGACCTCTTTCAAGTACTGAGGAGCACAGATGTCTCCTTGAAGACTGAGGTGAGCCTGACACAAGTCATGATATTTTCAATCGCCTCATATGTATGTGAGAACTGGACAACAAAAAAAGAAGACCAAAACAGAATTGTTGCTTTTGAGATGTGGTGCTGGAGAAGAATGCTAAAAGTACCATGGACTGCTAAAAGATCTAACAAATCTCTCATGGAGGAAGTGCAGCCGGAATGCTCCTTGGAAGTGAGAATGGCCAGACTTTGTCTCACCTACTTTAGTCATGTTGTCAGAAGGGACCATTCCCTGGAGAAGTATGTCATGCTTAATAAGGTGGAGGGTCATAGAAGGAGGGGAAGGCCCTCAGCGAGATGGATTGACACAGTGGCTGTTGCGATGGGCTCAAGTACAGCAAGGATTGTGGAGCTGGCATGGGACAAGGCAGTGTTTCGTTCTGCTGTGCATATGGTCACTATGAGTCGGAGACAACTTGACAGAACCTAACAATAACACAACGTGGATTATACCTTAACATAAAGGAAACAAAAATCCTCAGAAACGAAGAAATAAATAACATCATGATAAATGGAGAGATGTTGAAGTTGCCAAGAATTTCATTTTGAAGTTGCCACAATCAACACCCATGGAAGCAGCAATCGATAAATCAAATGATATATTGTATTATGCAAGTCTGCTGCAAAAGTCCTCTTCAAAGTGTTTAAGAGCAAAGATGTCACTTTGAAGACTAACGTCTGCCTGACCCAAGCCATCATATATTCAGTTGCTTGCTATGCATGTGAGAGCTGGACAATGAATAAGTAAAACGACAGAAGAACTGATGCATTTAAAATGTAGTATTGGCAAAGAATATTGAATGTACCATGGACTGTCAGAAGAACAAACAAATCTGTCTTGGAGGAAGTACAGCCATAATATAATGCTCCTTAGGAGCGAGAATGTCCATACTTCTCATAGTTAGGTCCTGTTGTCAGTAGGAACCAGTTCTTGGAGAAGGATATCATGCTAGGTAAAGTAGATGGTCTGCAAAAAAGGGGAAGGCCTCAGTGAGTTTGATTAACACAGTGGCTGCGACAAAAAGTTCAAGTATGGCAATGTTTCTAAAGATGGCACAGTACTGGGCAGTGCTTTGATCTGTTGTACATAGGGTCTCTGTGAGTCAAAACCAACTTGATGGTACCCAACAACAACAGAGCGTCATCTCAGGTCCCAGAAGAAGTTGAAAGAATAGACATTAGTGAGCCAGCCCACCCAGTCAAATCTAGACCTTTCACCTATTTTATTAAAACTATAAATCCAGTATTAATTCCATATCATTCCATGGCCCACTTACTCTTTATATTTCTTGAGTGATGTTTTGACATCTGACCAATTTTAAAACCTCAGAAATGAGTTCTTCTCTGGAGCACAAACTACTCAGGAAATGGTTAAATATACTCCACAATCTCTGCCAAATAAAGATATATTAACATAATAACTGCATTGAAAACATGATTTCAGGAATTTGGGGGAGAGGGTGAAACTTCTTAAAAGAATAGGAAAGAAAGTGGAAGAGTCAATATGTTCAGGACTTTGGTCTTCTTAGGTTCACCTTACCCAGAACTTAGCTCTTCCTACCCAATCAGAATACCTACTCCCATTGAGTTGAATCTGACTCATAGTGACCTCCATTGGGTGTCTGAAGTGGTAAATCTTTATGGAAGTAGATTGCCCAGTCTTCCTTCTGTGGAAGTGGTTGGTGGGTTTGAAGAGCTAACCTTCTGGTTAGCAGTTAAATGCCTTAGGCACTGTTCCACCAGAGCTCCAGGCTGGCGGTTCAAACCCATCAGCCACTCCTCGGAAGGAAGATGGGGCAATCTACTTCCGTAGTGGTACTGCCTCGGAAACCCAAGGAGGGTTTGCTATGAGTCGGGTCCGATTTGAGGGCAGATAACAACAACAACAACAACAACAAAATATGACCCAAGGAAAACAATGAAAGGCATCAGCGAAGGAAAGGACATGGAGTATGGGAACCAAATATGGTAACTGAACCAGAGTAACAGGTTGAACAGACTATTAGTCAAGACCTAGATCGTTATCATTTATACACTTAGCAAATATTTATTAGGCCTTCTAATAAGATGCCATTAAAAGGTTTTCAGAGTGTACTAGGACACAACACTGAAATCAAGCTTGCTGAGCAGATACTGATGGCAGGGGCAGTTTGAGAAGGGCTAGAAGTTGGAGGTTAAAGCAAAACAAAAGACACCAGAGTTTAAAGTTGTTATCCTCAAACAAAGTCAACCTTCTTCTGAACTGATGGCCATGCCCTGTCTTTCTTAAAATGGCCTAGTTTTGATAAAGGTGTGTGAATGACTGTCTGATAAATAGACTCTATGCTGATCATTTTCCATTTTCCCTTCCCACTCATGTACCACCTTCTCCACTTAGTTCTGTGCCTCCAGGAGGCAACTTAAAGAGATTACACCACTGAGACCTATTGTTCTCTGATTCTATTTTGGGTTTCACCAAGATAGGGCTGATCCATAGCACCTGGTAAATGTAAGGGTAGAGCCCATAATCCTTTTTTGCATGATTTCTTTGGTTGTTGATAGCAGTACTGATGGAAATGATAGTAGTGAAGAAAGAAGGATCAGCCAGAAGGCTAGGCAAAGTAATGAACCTGATGATTGATAAATGGGTAAAATGTCAAAGATAATCATTTCCCAGGAGTTGGTGAGTCAATGAAACATTACCAGACCTAAGGGAATAGTGATGCTAGCCTGACTGAAGCAGAGGGATTCCTGTGGACTCCCTAGCTTACAGTCAGTCCTAAAGTGGATAGAGGAAAGTCAGGACTGGCTGGCCTAAAAGTAGGGGCAATCCTAGTAGAGAGTCCCTTACCTATATGTCAGGTGAGATAGAAGAGCTTTCCGTAGAAGAGCTTTTCATAGAAGAGCTTTCCATCCTACCTAACTAGCCTACCTCACAAGGTGGGATCAGCTTAAGGAAGGCTCTTTCCCTGACTTGGGACCACTCTGGAGTAGGGGATGTCATGTGAACTCCCTGACTTGGGACAGGTCTGGAGTGGGGGAGGAGTCTTGTGAACTGACAGGGAAGGGAAGCTGAGATTTCCCTGGACTGGTTTGATACAGCAAATCAGTATCAGTAAAAGTAGGATCTAATGCATCAACTTCTGACTCAGGGAAGCATGGAGTTTGAGGGGGTGAAGTAAAATTAGAAATTGACAGGTTTTATGTAAAGAACTCATATTGTCATTTTCAATGTTTAAAATCGATTGTATAAAGCTGTGTGTGGTTATCTACATGTAATATGAATATTATTTGCTCTGACTGAAGTAATGTTTTCCCTACCTGGTGTTTAAAATAGAACTGAATATATTATGGAAATGAATATTAGGTACTATGAACAACAGAATATGTAACTCTGCCCTTCAAGCAAATGCTAATTGGAGCTTAGTGCCTAAGGCATTTGACTGCTAACCAGAAGGCTGGCAGTTCAAAACCACCAGCCACTCTCAGAAGGAAGGTTGGGCAATCTACTTCCGTAGAGATACTGCCTCAGAAACCCAAGGAGGGATTGCTATGAGTCGAATTGACTTGATAGCAATGAGGTTTTTAATTTTTTTTTTTGGGGCAATGTCTCTGTAGTTTTT
>NW_006921647.1:12399868-12400736 GCF_000298275.1 Orycteropus afer afer
TCGACAAGGGAGGGGGCGGCCTTCAACAAGATGGATTGACACAGTGGCTGCAGTGATGGGCTCAAGTATAGCAGGGATTGTGGGGCTGGCGCAGGATCGGGCAGTGTTTCCTTCTGCTGTGCATGGGGTCGCTATGAGGCAGAAATGACTCGACGGCACTTAACAACAACAACAACATACACATATGCACACACATATACACAAATCTGTCCTGGAAGAAGTGCAGCTGGAGTGCTCGTTGGAAGCGAGAATGGCCAGACTTTGTCACACTTTGGTCCTGTTGTCAGAAGGAACCGTTCCCTGGAGAAGGAGAGTATGCCTGGTAAAGTGGAAGGTCAATGAAAAAGAGGAAGACCCTTAATGAGATGGATTGACACAGTGGCTGCAACGATGGGCTCAGATATATCAAGGATCATGAGGCTGGCACAGGACCAGGCGCTGTTTTGTTCTGCTGTGCACAGCGTCACTATGAGTTGGAGATGACTTGATGGCACCTAACAACAACAACACATACACACATATACATGTATAAGAAGCCAATGAAGAAATAACTATGACAATTATAGTCCAGTTTTGGCAACCAGTAAAGGGTTGTACCTGGTATTTCAAACTACCTTCTTCCACCAAAGATTTGCATTCCCTTTGCCCTCAGCAAGTACTTCAGCAGGGCGTGGTTCTTTGCCTGGTAGAGTGACCCAAACTTTCATTACTGAAGGGTCTGGTCCAGTAGTAATCATGTCAACATTGGGTTCCTGTATTTTTCATTGACTTTAATCACAGGACGTGGTAGTATTAAGGGGTACTGAGAGATCTACTGTATTCCATACATTCTCTTGTTTACCTTCATTATATAAAATCAGTCTGATTT
>NW_006921647.1:12400836-12408009 GCF_000298275.1 Orycteropus afer afer
TGACTCGACGGCACATAACAACAACAACAACAACAAGGCCCTGGTAAGGGAGCTCTGATAGCGTAGTGCCTAAGGCACTTGACTGCTAATCAGAAGGCTGATGGATCAAACCCCCCAGTCACTCCTCAGAAAGAAGATGGGGCAATCTACTTCTGTAGTGATACTGCCTCGGAAACCCAAGGAGAAGTCGCTATGAGTCGGTCTGACTCGATGGCACTTAACAACAACAACAAGGCCCTGGGAAAGTCTCGTGTGTTCTGGCTCTGATTGGATGAACATAATATTATTAATGAACCACTTGTGTGTGCAGCACATTAATAAATGTATATGAATGTGATATTTATGGAAAGATCACAATGAATGAATGATCTGTGTGTACCGTGATAATAAATATTTATTAAGTAATCTGTGGATGTGTACAGCAGTCTTCAGTTCTGGTAATTTCCACTTCATTTCTCTTTCAGGCCTAAACTAGGAAAGGAGGCTGAAGTTACCACTCACTATCCCATGTGGTTTTCTACTACTGTATCTCGAAACCAACCAAACCCACTGCTGTTGAGTTGGTTCCAATTCATAGCAACCCTATAGCACAGAGTAGAAGTTCTCCATCGTTTCCAAGACTATAATCTTTACAGAAGCAGAGTGCCACGTCTTTCTTTCGCAGAGTAGCTGATGGGTTTGAACCACCAACTGATTAGCAGCTGAGTGCTTTAATGAATGTCTCATGAAGGTTCCTCTCTGCCACACCCAACACACTCCCATCAAGTTGATTCTGACTTATAGCAACCCCTACCAGGTTTCCAAGGCTGTCAATCTTCACAGAAGTAGACTACCTCATCTTCCTCCCATGGAGAAGCTGGTGGATTTGAACCTCCAACCTTTTGGTTAGCAAACAAATGCCTTACCCACTATGCCACCAGAGGTCCTTTATACCATGCCCACAGCCTTGTAAACAGTCTGTTCACTAAACTCCATTTGACTTATCCTAATTTGAGTATTTCCTGCTAGGACCCTGACCCAGAATGCCACGATGAGAAAGCAGAAATCCTTAAGATTGGAGGAGAAAAGGAGAGACACTTTGTTCATGATTAAGCTGGCACCTGCTATCAGGTAGTTAGCAGTTTTCATAGCTACACTAGTTAGGAATTCTAGAAAAATAGATCTATGAAATCACTGTGGGGGCCGAGGGAACCTTAAATTCCACAGACAATTGGATCTATGAACATTTCAAAATAAATTAGGATTAGTATGAACAACACTCAAAAGGAAGGTTGGGCAATCTACTTTCGTAAGGATACTGCCTCGGAAACTCAAGGAGGGGTTCCTACGAGTTAAGTCTAACTCGGAGCACGTAACAGCAACATGAACAACACTACTACTGAGAAATAGGACTCTGAATCTATCTTTGCATTCTTAGAGTGCAACAAAATAACTCGGAGCACGTAACAGCAACATGAACAACACTACTACTGAGAAATAGGACTCTGAATCTATATTTGCATTCTTAGAGTGCAACAAAATATATTGTAACAACATTTGAATCTGCCTACACAGAGAAATATTTAACTGCAGGAAAGAAATAATGTTTTCTGAATGTAAAACCCATACCATTGCTTTTGTGTTCCCATGCACTTGGCACTTACCAGACCAGAATTGCTATAGAATGTTACATTCTTCAACCCATTTCTTTTTAATGGATTTTGTTCTATTACAGTTGTTTTTGCCAATATGCATGTTTTAAATCTTATGCGTATTTAATTGTGTAAATTTTTCAGATGCCATGTAGCAGAAAGAGTACTAACCTAGACAAATTTAATTGTCTGACTTATATGAACATTTACCTCACCAAGCTCCTATTGGAGATTATTGATGGAGTAGCTTATTGATCACATAGGGAGGGAGGGTACAAACAATCACGTTTAGAGTATTATTGCAACTGATATCTTTATTTTAAGTCCACAAGCTTTTGAGGCCTGGATTAGTTACATGTCCTACACTGCATAAAAACAAGATTCTGTATAAATAAAATCCAAAACCAAACCCACTGCCATTGAGGAGATTCTAATGCATAGTGACTGTGGTAGTTAGGTTTTTGTGTCAACTTGGCTAGGCCTGGTTGAGTGACTGGGTAGTTAGACGTAGTTATTACCCATGCTAAGATTAGTAATTAACTCCATGGTGGAATGTATTGGAGCAGCTGAATAGCTGCTTTAGGGATGTGGTCTGCTTCCCATATATAAAAAGCAGCTTTGAAAACAGTCTCTAGCTTATGGCACACTTGAACCCTCCACATATTCGTGTCATTGTTCAGCAGCCTGACATGCTCTGCCAACCTTGGGACTTACAATGGACTTGAATTAATGGCCTGCTGTGTGGTTTGGTATAACATTGGCACTGTGCCAATTTATTTGCCGAGCTTGGGCTTGTTAGCCTCAGTAGCCAATAGCTGCCTGAGTGAAGAAATGCCTCTAACTTCAGTGGGCCGGGAGCAAGAGACAGAGCTGAAGCCCAAGGCCAAGGGACTTTCACACAGCCCCTAGAGCCTGGCACTTTGAACTCAGACTTAAAGCCTCCAAACTGTAAGAGAATAAACTCCTGTTTATTCAGCCATCCCATTTGTGGTATATTCTTTTCAGAGCAGCACTAAGTAACCAGAACAGTGACCCTGCAGGACAGAGTAGAATACCCCCATAGGGTTTCTAAGGCTGTAAATCTTTACAGAAATAGACTGCTACATCTTTCTCCTGTAGAGCAGCTGGTAGGTTCAAACCACCAACCGTTCAGTTAACAACCGACTGCTTACCCACTGTACTACCAGGGCTCCTTCTGTATAACTATAAGCCTTAATATTATGAAAATTTCCTTAATGTAAGTGGATTTACATTTTTAATCAGCTAAAATTATTTCTTGAAGATGAGTTTGATTTAATTCTTTGCTGCCACTGTTACTTTAACCTGCCCAGCTCAGGCAAAATATCCTTATCACAACTAACCTTGCTAACTTTTACATGGTAAAATTACAAAATGATTTGTTGTGGTATAGTGAATTACTTAATATGGTCATTCTAGCCATAGTCTATAACTCCCACTAAATGACTGGTGGGATTATACAAATGTGAAGTGGCTATGGCCCACCAAGAGGATTGGATAGCTTGCCAATAATGCAAATATGGCACATGGCACTTTCATAGGGATGGGACCATGCAAATAAGGTATGGAACCCTAATATGGGGAATGATCAGTTTTGACACCCAGCTAGGCTTAAAATAAGCCATCTAAGAGGTGGTAAGGGGTAGGAGAAATCTCAGTACCATTAAGAAAGGAGAGCCAGGAGTGGAGCATGTTCTTTCAGGGGCCCAAGATTATTTGTGCAGAAACTTCTTGACGCCAGAGACAGAAAGAGAGCTGTAACACTTTCCTGAGATGGTAAGAAGCAGAGACAGAAAAATGACAGTAGCAGAACCAGAAGACCAGACTGGAGACCTAGCAGGAGACAGTACAGTGGGCTTCCAGACCCATGGAGCAAGAAAGCTGAGCATCTTTAGGCAAGAGTCTTGCTGGCAGAGTAAGGTGCCTCTGGGTACTTTGTGGAGCTAATTTTGCTGACCCTAAAAGCTAAAGCTGAGTGCCTTCAGGATGAGGCTTACTGGCAGAGTGGGGTGCCTCTAGGCACTAATCTGCAGAACTGAAAGACTTTTGCAACACTTGCCCAAGCAGGGCAGAGGCTAAAGAGCTGAGAGGCTGAGAGACTGAGAGGCAGAGAGAGGCCTACCTTCAGGCACTGGTAAGAAAAGGCTCTCCTGATTGAAGAACTATACCCTAAGTTGTTTCTAATCCTGACTTGTAACTTGTTGCTTCCCTAATAAACCTCATAATGGTAAGTATTGTCTAGTGAGTTCTGTGTTTCCATTTCAATGAGTTATCAAACCCAGCAAAGAAGTTGAAAGAGCTGTGGGAGGGACAGTTGGTGTTGGAATTGGTACAAAGGTTGTAGGGTGGTGGTGTCTGACCTCATAGGAATCAGCCTTGGATTGTTGATCTTGATCCTCTTCTCATGTTGTGAAGTTAGAGAAGATCAGATGATACCTCTGCCATGCCATTTTGATACCTGTGTAACTGAGAAAATTTTACAATAGCACAAATGCCTAAGTATTCTCTCAAGTATTACATGCCACCTTATTAGCTAATGTTGTTTCTTCTTATTTGACCTTACCTGACTTGAAATTAAATCTGATTTTCAAACTTCTGACAATAGGCCAGATAACTTCAAAAGATCCATGAAGAATGATTATTGCAGAATCCTAGGACACATTTCTGAAAATTCTAGAAGGTAAAAAGGAAATATAACATATACATACTAAAATTTTCTTTACATGTAAAACCCAATCCAGGCCTTCATCTTTAATTTTATTCTTCATTTTCCCTCCAATTTTAGTCAAGAATTATGTATTATGTATTTTATCAAATAGCATAAATCTTGGTCCATGTATTAATCAATTAGGAAATAGCTTTTGTATACCTGTTACATGAAAAATGCTACCTGATAAGAAAGTACATAAATCAAGGAAATCTGGGAAATGATAGAAAATCTGGGAAATACCAGGTAGGATCTGTTTATGGTTCTCTGAGTACACTGGTAATTACTCTACTTGCCTTACATGTAATTGAAATTAAATATTTTTGCTCAACTTATTATTTTCTGTCTTTCACTAAACTTCTTAAAGAAAAAGAGCCCTCCATGTTCTAGCATACCTATATCCATAGAGTCCTTCACACAGATCTCAACAGAGTAGGTATTTGGAAAATATTTGTTGAATAAATAAATGGCTTAAAAGTTAGATGGGAAGACAATGCACATTTATAGTTAGACTTTATATTAGTCCTCATGCACAGTCACCACTCATGTGTCAGTGGAGGCTTATATGTTGCCATGATGCTGACAGGTGCTAGTGGAACTTCTAGTCTAAGACACATTAGGACAAAAGGCCTGTCAATCTATGTCCAAACATCAGCCAATGAAAACTCTGTGGATCACAATGGTCTGATCTGTAACCAATCATGAGGATGGTGTAGGACCAGGCAGCATTTCATTCTGTTGTACAAGGGATCACCATGAGTTGAGGGCTGACTCCACATCAGCTAACAACAATAACATCAATACAAGGAAAAAAAAAAAAAAAAGTAGGTCAAACAATAATTCAGGAAAAAGGTGTCACTGAGACCTGAAAGAGGAGCTGGAATCAGAGCTGTGATTGTAAAGAGTACCCATTGCTTCCAGGATGTGGGTGTGGGAGGGCAGGATGGAGGGTACTCCAGAAGGTACATGGCCTGGGCCTTACAAAATCAAGGAGAGACCCTTATGTATCTTTAGTCATAGACATCCATCAACAGTTTTGAAAAAATATTATGCTCATTATGGACCCCATCCCCTGAATGTTATTGTGAATTAATATATATATTTTTTAAATCCAATAGTCTTGACATTATACTACAGTGCGGTTTCTGTGTCAAACATCTTGATTCATTAACTCAATTCTTTAAAGCCATACTTTTGGTAACTCTTATTTGGCATTATTTCATTTCTTAATATTCCATAGACTCAGTAAATGGATGTGCCTCTTGCCACATTCTATCCTAAATCGTCACTAATGATTATCTATAGAGGAACAGAAATAAGGGCATTCCAGACTGGGGTAAGTACCAGCAAGATTCTGAGTTCAGAATATAAAAAGTTTGCTCCCTGTATAGTGAGTAAGCTAGCCTGATGATGGCATGAGATTTCTGTTACAGGAAAGAAATACAAAACACTGGGTTAAAATCAATTATATGGAAATGTTAAATGATAGGCACAGGCATTTTTACCATATCCCAAATAGGATCCCTCATTTATATATATCATACACTGTCAATTTTCCTCCATTATCTCTGTTTGTTGTTATTATTTGTTACTATGGAATCAGCTCTAACCCATGGTGAGCTCATGTATAACAGAGCAATATGTTGCCCAGTTATATGCTGCTTTAGGTTTGGTTCTCTAGACGACCAAAACCAGTGAAACATATATATATATAAATATATATAGAGAGATTTATTTCAAGAAAAAGGCTTATGCAATTATAGAAGCTGGCAAGTCAGTGACATCGCTGGGGTTAGTGTCACACAATTTGGTAGCTCATCATGTCACCCCCCCCAGTGGGTGAGGCCAGCTAGCAAACCCCTCCGTGGTGAGAGGAGCAGCCTGCCCCAACCCTGTTCCTGTGCAGGGCTGAGTGCTGCATGCATGGTTCCACATGTGGCTCCACAACTCATGGCCCCATCACCCATAGCTCCCCACAATTCTTCCCCTCTCCCATTGGCCAAGGCATAGACCATTCTCACCACCCAAAAGTGAGCACCATGACCCACTACCAACACCCTGAGTGGTGGGTGATAGGGGGAGAATCTGCCACAACATTGCTGTGAACCCTGGGGTTACCACTCTGACACCTCCCCTCATGATATAAATGTGGCAAGTCCCAAATTTGAGGGTCAGGGCCTCAGGCTGGATGTTCCTCCTGTCTCATGTGGTTACACGGTCTGAAAAATACAAAACCTGACGGTAAGGCAGTAGGCTGCTGGCTCACAGGCTTGTAGGAAATGGTGAATCTGAAATCTGCAGGTCAGAGAACTGGCTGAAGCCTTCTCCAAGACTGGAGGGGAGAACATGAGAGGAGTGCAGAATCAAACAAGATTTGCCAGAACATCCATTTATATAGGATTCACAGAGAAACTTCCCTTCGAACAGATTGGCTGTTCATATCAGATCACAAAATTGAGGATGATTGCATAATATCTGCCAAACCACTGAAAATCATGGCCTGACAAAGTTGACATAACATTAAACATCATGGTCCACCCCTTGTCAACTTGACACCTGTTTACATCTCCTTAAATCATACATAATCTCTAAATAAAGGCAAGTATAATGTCATACTTGCACCTAGCAAGATATACAATGAAAACCGCACTAGCTCTGTTTACTACTGTTAACTGTTTATTTATAATAAATAATGGAATAAGAAAGAAAATATATTTGATATATACACACATATATGTCAGACCCAGGGTTACAGGTGAGGAGAGACAACTCAGGGACGCCCAAGGTAGCAGGTGGGAAGAGCAGGAGAAAGGGGAT
>NW_006921647.1:12412354-12431936 GCF_000298275.1 Orycteropus afer afer
TTTTGAAAGTGGGTCACTAGGAGTGATAGTGAGTGCTGCCACTTCCATTTTCACCCCTTGATTCCTGGAACCATGAATCCTACCTGTCTGAAAAAGAGCACCATATACCGGATACTGGTTAAGAGCATATACAGACTCCTGGAGAGCGTTGCCTCCACCCTGCTAGGTATTGCCACCTAGCTGGCACTGTAATTGTGTTTTTAGAGGGACATTCCATTGTTCAGTCAAGCCAGCTGCTTCAGGATGATAGAGAACTTAGTAAGACCAGTGAATTCCATGAACATAGGCCCATTACTTCACTTTTTTTGCTGTGAGTGGGCCCTTGATCTGAGGCAATGCTGTGCAGGATACCATGATGGTGGAAAAAGCATTCTGTAAACCTACGGGGGTAGTTTTGGCAGAAGCATTGCATTCAAGGATGGGAAATCCATATCTGAAGTGTCTATCCAAGTTAGAACAAAAATCTGCCCTTTCCATAATAGAATTTGTCCTATGTAATCCACCTGCTACAAGTTACTGGTTGATCACCCCTAGGAATGATGCCATATCATATTGATCTCTGGTTCTGGCTGACTGGGCACTCAGCAATGACTGTACCAGAGTCAGTTTCGGTTAAGTGGAAGTCCGTGTTGCTGAGTCCATGCTTATCCCTGCCACGATGCTCATGACCCCATTTGGCAATGATATGAGTGGCTGGGGAAAGAGGTTGACTAGTATCCACAGAACATATCATACTATCCACTTGATTGTTAAAATCCCTCACTGCCAAGGCTACCCTTTGGTGAACAGTCACATAAGACACATATATCTTTGCTTCTTTGGCCCATTCATAGAGATCTACCCGCATCCTCGTTTCCATACCTCCTTGCCACCAATTTTCCAATCATGTTCCTTCCAAGCCTTGTTCATCCAGCTAAATCATTGGCCACAGCTCATGAATCAGTATACTACCACATAGCTGGACACCTCTCTTCCCAAGCAAAATTAGCAACCAGGTGCACTCCTCGACGTTCTGCCCACTGGGAGGATTTCCCTTCACCATTTTCGTTCATGGAGGTCCCAGAAATGGGCCACAGTGTTTCTGCTGTCCACATTGGAGTCATGCCTGATTAGCACACAGAGCCATCTATAAACTAGACATGAGTTTTCTCTTCCTCAGTCAACTGATCAAAAGGAACTCTCCATGAAACCAAAGGTACAGACTGATGGAAGATAATGTGACAGGAGTGTGGCTTATGAATATTTGAGCCAGTTCTTCATGTAACTTACTTGTACCTTCAGGTCATGCTCAAGCCTGATCCTATGTATGCCACTTATATTTAAAAATGGAGTAAAGCTGTACACATCTGATTTTAGGACCCTTTAAGCCAGACAATAGCCAGCTCATGATTGGCATCTTAGATCCGTGTTAAATATTCAGTCTCTATTAAAGCCCAGTAACAAGAAAAATCTGTTTCTCAAGAGTATCTGCAGAGGATAGCAAAGCTTTGCTCCAAAATCCTAAGGGTCTAAGCTGTGATTTACCAATGAGGCCTGCCAAAGACTCCAAACAGCATCTCTGTCTGCCACTGACACTTCAGTGATGGTTGGATCAGCTGGATCATACTGCTCAGGTGTCAGAGTGGGCTGCATGGTAGCCTGAACCTGTTACAGTATCTTCTCTTGTCCTGAATACCACTCAAAACTAGTAACTTTTTAAGTCATTTGATAAATAGGCTGGCATAGCATTCCCAAATGAGGGATATGTTGCTTCTAAAACCCAAATAGGCTGACCAGGCATTGTTCCTCTTTTTTAATTGTAGGAGCAACCAGCTGTAAGAACTTGTCCTTTACTTTAGAAGGAATATCTCACATGCCCCACACCACTGGATCCCTAGAAACTACACTGAGGTGAAAGGAACCTGAATTGTCTTCAATTTCCCACCCTCTAGTATGCAAATAAGGAGCTCTGGTGGCGTGGTGCCTAAGGAATTTTACTGCTAGCCAGAAGGTTGGCAGTTCAGACCCACCAGCCACCCCACAGAAGGCAAGTGGGCAATCTACTTTTGTAAAAATTTACTGCCTCAGAAACCAACAGGCATCGCTATGAGCCACAATTAACTCAATGGCAGTGAGTTTTGTTTTGGTTTCAACATGCAAATATCTCATCCATAAGTCTAGTATCATTGATATTTCTTCCTTACTACAGCAAATCAGCATAATATCATCAATGTAATGGAGTAACATGACATCTATGGAGGGAAAATGAAATCAAAGTCCCTGCAGATTAAATTATGACATAGGGCTGGAGAGTTGATATATTCCTAAAATAGAACAGTGAAGGTACATTACTGCCTTGACAACTGAAAGCAAACTGCTTCTGGTGTTGTTTGGAAACCAGAATCAAGAAAAAGGCATTGGCCAGATCAATAACCGCATACTAGTTACCAGGAGACGTATTAATTTGCTCAAGCAATGAAACCACATCTAGAGCAAGAGCTTAAATTAAAGCCATCACCTGGTTTACTTTATGATAATCCACTGTCATTCTCCAAGATCCATTTGTTTTTCGCATAGGCCAAATAGGTATGTTGAATGGACATGTGATAGGAATCACCATCCCTGTATTATTATTCTTCAAGTCTGTGATGGTGTCACTAAACTCTGCAATCCTAGGAATTTTATATTTCTTTTGGTTTGCTGTTTTCCTAGATAGAGGCAGTTCTATTAGCCTCCACTTGGTTTTTCCACAAATGTTCTTCCTCCTTGTTTCAGGGACCCAATGTGTGGGTTCTGCCAGTTGCTGAGCATGCCCATTCTAATTATTCATTCTGAAACTGGGAGAATCACTTTAGGATGGGTTCAGGGAACCACTGGAAACACTGCGAGATGGACCTGAACCGAAACTACATTAACAACATAACCTTCCTATTCCTCTTTCTCACTGATATACCACAGTGATGTTTTAGGTCTCCTGGAATTAGTGTTAGTTCAAAGCCAGTGTCCATAATCCCTGAAAATTCTTACTATTTCCTTTACCCAAATGAACAGTCAATCTCATGAAAGGCCATAGATCTCTTTGGGGAAAGCTAAGAGAAAGATTAACAGTATATATATTTGGCAATATAATGGGATCCTTCTTCAAGAGGACTCAGCATTCCCCTCTTTCAAGGGGTCGTGGGTGTTTAAACTGGCTCAAATCTGGAAATTGATTGAGGGTCTGTGATTCTCTGTCTTGGTGATTCAAGTTAGACTGCCATTCACTTGAACTAGAATTTTGCATGCACAAATCAAGTAAATATCTATTAGATTTTCCATCTATTTCACTCCTAAGGACACCATGGTTAAGTAGCCAACGCCATAAATCCATGAGTCAAGCTATTTTGATTACTGCTTTGACTCTGCTGCCCATTATATTAATTTCATCCACCTTGTCTTTGTCGATTAAATGCCATCAATCAGACCCTACTACTATGGGATCTACTCAGCCCCACTGTAGTTAGGTGTCTTAATTCTATTCGGACAGTTCCTACTATCAAATACAGCCTACATAAAGCAGCAATCACAGAAGTCTTCAATAATGCTGGCTTTCCTTTTGCAAATTTGTTCTTCACCATTGTGGCAAAAGGTGTGTCTTTTGTGCACTCCATGGGTCTGTAAGTCCAAACTGATAAATCTACTCAAACATGTAAATTTCCCTAGATCTTTGGATACTTTTTCTACAGTATACCAAGCCAAGTCTGTCATTTCCATCTGATTTAGTATAGGCCACCACTTAATCCATGCTTTAGTGAATCAACAAAATAAACTTTTAGATCCTTTCTGACCTCTCAACATCCAGTGAAGAATCTGTGCTTAGTGGGACTGCAGTGTAGTAAATTACTCAGTATGGCTTTTCTACCCATAAGTCATTGTAAACTCAGTGGTGGAATGAGCAACTGAGAAGCTCCTGATTGTAAATGTTATTCACCTGGGTTATACCTGGGTTATTTCTGTTGGGCATGGCACAACACAATGTTATGGGCGGCTCACTCTCAGGTGCTTAGAATTCTGTTGTTATGATTGGTTGGTTTGGCCACTCTGCCAAGCTCAAAAGGAGGCCTCCTAGAGGCAGAACTCTCTCTCTGACTGCTGGTTGAGGAAGGCGTGCTGCTGAAAGAGACACGGGCTCCTGAGACACACGTTGCTGGGAAAGAGACACAAGGTACACGCATTGCTGAGTGAGACACCGAGGGACCAGCACTGCTGGGAAAGAGACCGTGAGAGACTGTTGGCTGATGGACGGTGGGCTGGGAGAGAGACTGAGCATTTTTCCTGAACTTGAATTGTAGTCTGTGGTGCTTCCCTAATAAACCTCATAACCTGTGAGTTCTGTGTGGCCACTGCAGTGAATTATCAAACCCAGGAGAGAGGTGGTAGGTGCTTTGGGAGGAACGGTTGGTAAAAGGGTTGGAGGAAGGCAGCATGTCCGGCCTTGCAGTGATAGGCCTTGGACTATTGATGGTGATTCTGCCTTCCTCTTGTGGGGTTCTAGGAGGTCAGAATATGTGACCTCCTTGTCCTTTTTGTAGGGACCATATCAATAAACTCAAAATAATAGAATTTTATGATCCTTACACCATCATCCCATAGTTTTAATAGCCATCCCCACACATATTGCTCTGGTTTCTGTTTGTATATATTGGAAAAATCAAGTAGTCCCTTTGGAGTGTAGTGTACTTCCTCCTGGGTCATACTTCTCTTCTTGGGGCTCACTGGGACTTAAGTCTCATTATGGGTCTAGAAGCAAAAAATGGGGGGGGGCGGTCTGAGGATATACAGCAATGTCTTGTAAGTCATCTGCCTCAGACCATATCCCAGGTACCATCCCAGGTGATTTCTCAGACAAAGACTTTTCAGGCACAGCTTGTTTAACTTCATCTGATGAGGATGGAAGAGATAATGGTTTTACTGGGTAGGGTGGTTTAGCACACAAAGATAAGTAATCTCTTTAAATGGGAGTAAGAGGGCCGGATCTGTTAGCAGGAGTGATTCAATGGAATAATGGAATTTAGGAACATTATTAATGTCTCCAGCTTCCAGATTATCTGCCCATAAGTCCCCATCCCAAACTTCAGGATCCTATTTCTTCTCGATAAATTCCTTCACTTAAATTTCACGTATCATTTGAGGTTGGGAATTCAATTGGTGGCACTGGCAGTTCAACATTCCACTACTGACTGAAAGGCTTGTGGTTCGAATCTATCCAGAGTCATCACAGAAGACAGGCCTGGTGATCTGCTTCCAAAAGTTCACAGACTTGAAACCCAATTGAACAACTCTACTCTGCAAACATGCAGTTGTTATGAGTCAGAATCATCTTGATGACAATTAACATCAACAACAGCTATAACAAATTAGCACAAACAGTAACTTAAAACAACACAAATTTATTATCTTACAGATCTATAGGTTAGAAGTCCTACATGGATCTTACTGTGTTAACATCAAGACGTTGTCAGGGCAATGTTCCTTTCTAGAGACTCTAGAGGAGAATCTGTTTCCTTGCCTTTTCTAGCCTCTGACGCCCACTTACATTTATTGGTTCATAGCCCCCTCTTTCCATCTTCAAAATCAGCAATAGCAGGGGAAGTCTTCTTACATCTCATCACTCTGAGCTGCTCTTTTGCCTCCCTTTTCCACTTTAAAGGTCCATTGTGATTATATAGAACCCACCCAGATATACCAATATAATATTCATATCTTAGTATTAGCAACATTAATTCATCTTTTTCATGTAACTTAACATATTCACAGGTTCTAGAGATTCAGAAGTGGATATCTTTTGGGATCATTACTCTACCTGCTGAGTCCCCTTCCAGAAAAGAATTGTCTAATCCAACCTTGAATAATTTATTATCATCATAACCATCTGCTTTAATTTATCCTTGACATCTGGGTACAAATTTAATAGTAGCATTCTGTGCAGCAAGATCTTCACCCAATAGCTTAACATTAATTAATTTATGCCAACTTCTAAAATAATAAAGCCAAACTCTTCTGGCAGCAAAGGGTTTGCTGTGGGTTGAATTGTGTCTCCCAAAAGAATATGTTGAAATCCTAACCCTGGTACCTATAAATGTGACCAAACTTGGAATGTGACCTAACTTGGAAATGGGAGAATTGCAGCCATAATTAGTTAACATGAGATCATTAGGATGGACCCTATTCTTTTTATGAGTGTTGTCTTTATAAGAAGAGGAAAAGAGACATGGGGCAAAGAGAGCCATGTAAGGACAGAGGCAGTGATTGGAATTATGCTGCCACAAGCCAAAGAAAACCTGGAGCTACCAGAAGCTGGGAGTGGCAAGGAAAGATCTTCCCTTTGAACATTTGGAGAGGACACAATCCTATTGACATGTTGACTTCAAACTTCTAACCTCCAGAACTATGACACAATACATTTCTTTGTGTTACATCACACAATTCATGGTAACTTGTTACAGCAGTGATAGGAAATTCTTATAGGATTTTTCTTCAGTCTCCTTATAATTACAATTTTCTTTGAATAGGGCAACTAATTTTAACACTTTGGTCTGAATACTAACCAAACTGTTAGGAATTTCTATTGTTAGTCTTTAATCCAAAATAGAACACATTGTTTCAACCATAAGCAGCTTTCTGTTCCTAGTGAAATTTATAATAAAAGATGTTGAAGCATCTTTACCTTGCTTTTTTCATATTCACTGAACTTTTCCAATGGTTCATACCATAGTGTCATGCAGGCTTAGGTCTTGTCCTTTCTTTACTTTGCTATTGTCATTTTCAAATCTTCTGATCACATTCATTTTTCATTTTTGGTGCACTTGCATCTTGATTGACTAATTCCATCTCTCAAGTATCCATTTATGTACAATTTCATGTGGGATTATCACTGGGAGACGAGGAGACAATACAACTACATGTTTTGCTATCTGTGAGGAACTTGAGTAACATGTGTAGTAACCAATCACCTCTACATCAACAGATTTTGAAAGAAATAATGTGATTGGCCACTGATCATAGTGCACATTTGTTATTTACATAGTAATGAATAGATTGAAGGGCTATCAGTGAAGTTTGTGCTTCCTGAAATTACTCACTGTTATTATGCTATAGGAACTGAAATTAGAATGATCTTTGGAGGGCAGTGTTATTCAACCAAACCTTGGCAATTGAAATTCATGCATACCAGAACTGTACAATGTTAAGTTTCCTTGTGTTCACCAGATGAATGAAATTTAAAATACTTACAATAGTAAAAGTTGATGAAGATGTGGAGCAATTGAAACTCTCATACATTGGAGGTGGTAGTATAAAATTGTTATGATTCTTTGGAAAATTCTTTGGCAATATTTTCTAAAATGCAATATACACATACCATTTTTTTCTAAAAGTTTTACTCCTAGATTTTTAGCCAACAGAAATTCATATATATGTGCACCAAAAGATATGTTTGATGATGTTCTTAGCAGTATTATTTGCAGTATCCATACCTGGTAATAACTCAAATGTCATCAACAGTAGAATAGTACGTTAACATAATGGAATGTTATACATAAATGAAAATGAGTAAACTATTGCCATATGCAACAACATGGAAGAGTTTCATAAATATAATATTGAAGTGAAAGAAGCCATATACAAAAATATATGTTGTATTATTCCATTTTATGAAGTTCAAAAGGAGACAAAATTAATCTATGGTATTAGAAGTCAGGCTAGTGATTACTTTGGGTTGTGGGAAAAATGTGGCTGGGAGGAGGCAGAAGGGAGGTTTTGAACTCCTGGAAATTTTATTTTTTTAAAAAAATGTCATATTTGTGACTTTCTGAAAGTTTACTGAGCTATAAATTATAACCCACGCCATTTTCTGTAGTAATGCTACTCTGCAATAAATAAGTGTATTTTATTTAATTCGGAAATATCAAAAATAGTTAGATACTAACATCATATTCAATGCTAAAAGAATGAATATTTTCCCCAGAGATCAGGAACCAGACATGGATGCCCACTTTTACCATTGCTATTCAACATTGTACTAGAATTCTAGTCAGAGCAAGTAGATGATAAAAAGAAATAAATGACATCCAAGTTGTAAAAGAAGAAGCAAAAATTATTTCTGTTCACAGATGACATGATCTTACATGCACAAGATGCTAAATAATCCACAAAAATTTAGAGCTAATAAATGAATTCATCAAAGGTGAAGTATGTAAAGCCAACACACAAATAGCAGGTATATTTCTAGGAAACAGCACTGAGCAAACCAAAACAGAAATTAGGAAACAATTTTCATTTATGATAGCATGAAATAAATAAAATACTTAGGAAGAAATTTAAGGAAGAAAGTGAAAGACTTGTATACTAAAAACTATAAAATATTATTGAAAGAAATTAAAGAAAGATAAGTGGAAAGCCATCTTATCTTTATGGATTGGGAGATTTACTATTGTTACATCAATATAACCCAAAGCCATCTACAGATACAATGCAATCCCTATCAAAATTCTAGCAGCCTTTTTGTAGGAATGGAAAAGCCAATCCTCAAATCGATATGGAATTGCAAAGCAATCTTGAAAAGAACAAAGTAGAACTCATACTTCCTGATTTCAAAACATACTACAAAGCTAAAGTAGCAGGAGAATGTAGCAGTGATATAATGATAGACATATAGACCAAAGGAACAGAATTGAGAATCCAGAAATAAATGCACAAATCTATGGTCAATTGATTTCTACAAGGGTGTCAAGTCCACTCAATGGAGAAAGAATAATCTCTTTGATAAATGGTACGAGCTAACTGTATTTCCACGTGCAAAAGAATGAAGTTTCATCTGTATTTCACACTATATATGAAATTTAAATCAAAATGGATCAAGGATCTAAGTATAAAATCTGAAACCATCAAACTTGTAGGAAAAAAAACAAACAGGTGTGATGCTTGGTGACCTAGTTTTCAACAATGGATGATTAGATTTGACACCAAAAATACAAACAACAAAGACAAAATAGAGGAGATGAAGCAAGATAATAAAATGAGTGGATGATCCCATTTACTCCCTGTGGTAGTTAAGATTGTTGTCAACTTGGCTGGGCCTGGTTGAGTTGCTGGGAAGCTGGAGGTAGTTATTCCCCATGATGAGACTGGCAATCAGCTCCATGATGGAATCTGCTGCGAGCAACTGAGTAGCTGCTTTAGGGGTCTGCTTCCTGTATATAAGAAGAAATTTTGAGTAAGGTCTCCAGCTTATGGCATGCTTAAACCCTGCATGAGAAGTTTTGGTGGTGTAGTGTCTAAGGCATTTGACTGCTAACCAGAAGGCTGGTGGTTCAACCAGCCACTCCTTGGAAGGAAGGTTGGGAAATCTACTTCAGTACAGATACTTCCTTGGAAACCCAAAGAAGGGTCACTATAAGTCGCAATTGACTCGACGGCAGGGAATTTGGTTTTTGGTAAACCTTCCATGTAGCCGAGTAGTTGTCCAGTAGCCTGCCATGTTGCCCTGCAGATCTTGAGACTTTTAACAGACTTGAATTAATGCCCTGCCCTATGGTTTGGTAATGTCAGAACTGTGCCTTTTCACTTGTCAACCTTGGGTATGTCAGTAGCTAGCAGCTGCCTGAGAGAAAAGATGCCTCTAGTTTCAGTGGAGCTCTGGTAGCATAGTGGCTAAGGCACTTGACTGCTAACCAGAAGGCTGGCGGTTCAAACCCACCAGCCACTCCCCGGAAGGAAGATGGGGCAATCTACTTCCGTAGTGATACTGCCTCGGAAACCCAAGGAGGGGTCGCTATGAGTTGGGTCTGACTCGACGGCACATAACAACAACAACAGTTTCAGTGGGCTGGGAGCAAGAAGCAGAGCTGAAGTCCAAGGAGAGAATAAACTCCTGTTTGTTAAAAGCTGTCCCATTTGTGGTATATTCCTGTCAGAGCAGCACTAGGTAACCAAAACACTCCCAAAGTAAATAATCCATTGAACAATGAATAAAAACAAGCATAGACTGAGATCTCAAATCTAAACTGTAGTTGAGGTGTTGGGGAGTCTAGGTGAGTACAAAAGCAGGAGAAAGGATGAGAGAGGATGGCACAGAAGCTGGGAGAACTTACCCACTAACATTGCAAGAACTTGCTCATCACAAACATTTTAGAATGGGGCTAGACAACACCCAAAACAAGGAACACAGAAAGAGAGCTAATCTGAAGAAGCTGTATGCTGATGTTTTTAAAGTGGTGCAGATTGGCTGTAGAAGTTGACAGGCTGCACAGTTAGGAAGGAGCAAAGTGAGACTGTGATGCTGCAGGAGAGTGTTGCTGAATCTTGCTGAGGCATAAGACAAATGGGAACTAGGACTGGAAGGAACTACAAGGGCAGCAGGGCAAGAAAAATACTTCAGATAGACATTGAGACAGAGGGAAACAGTTAGCTCCCTGCCCACAGCAGGACACCATGGTAGAGACTTTGAAGAGGTGTCCATAAGGGAAAGATATAAAGAGTCCTGCACCTTTGCCACAGGAAAGTCCACCCCCACCACTTACATCAGAGTCTGCAACCAGTTTAATCACCCCATCCCATGAATACATATTGAATTTTGGATATTAAGCATCCAGAACTGAATCAGCAATGAAAAACAACAAAGATGAGTATCCTTCAGTGATTCTAAGGATGAGATACTAAGTCCATTGCCACTGAGTCAATTGTGACTTACAGCAACTCAATGGGGGGGCTGCCTCAAGATGTTCCTAGGGCTGTGAGTCTTTGCAGAAACAGGTTGCCACTTCTTTCTCTCACAGAGTGGCTGGTGAGTTCAGGCCTCAGCCTTTTGGAGGGCAGCCAGGTGCTTGGCCACTGCACCATCAGGGTGCTCAACCAGAAAATTCTCCCTCAAAAACCAGAACACAAAATTTAAAGTAAAAGGTAAAAAAAAAAGGCCCAAGTCAACAAAAAACAGTAAAACAAAATAAATAAGTAAATAAATAACAAGAGAATAAGGGCCAATCAAAAGCAAAACATGAAGAAGAAATTTCTGCTATGGAGGCCCAAGTAATGCAAAGAATTGATCATTTTCAGACTCAAAAAAAAGAAAAAACCAAACTCACTGCTGTGGAGTCAGATCTGATTCATAGCAAGCTCTCCTTAGGTTTCCAAGGTGGTATCACTATGGAAGTAGATTGTCCAATCTTCCTTCTGAGGAGTGGCTGA
This sequence comes from Orycteropus afer afer, assembly GCF_000298275.1. Taxonomy (NCBI): domain Eukaryota; kingdom Metazoa; phylum Chordata; class Mammalia; order Tubulidentata; family Orycteropodidae; genus Orycteropus; species Orycteropus afer. The sequence continues at coordinate 12,423,557 of NW_006921647.1, forward strand.
TAGGTTTGAACCACAAACCTCTTGTCAGCAGTCAAATGTCTTAGGCACTATGCCACCAGAGCTCTCATTTTCAGACTATAGTGCTAAATATAAATATATTTAAAGAATGCAAAAAGTACAAAGAAAACAAATTAGCAGAAATCAGGAAACAGAGTAACAAAATGAGAGAATCAACAAGGAAATTGAAAACATAATAAAAGAGAACTAACAACAGGAGCTGAAGATAAAGCAATTGAATTAGAAAAAGCAAGAGAAACACTCAACAATAGAGTAGAACAGACAGAAGACAAAATAAATGAACTAGAAGACAAAATAACTGAACTTATCAAGTCTCAAAAGAAACAAGAAAAAGGAACAAAGGAAAGTGAACAAACCCAAAAGGAAACGAGACTCAATTAAGAAAATTAACATTAGAATTATTGGAATCCCAGAGCACCATGACAACAATCAAGACATAGAAATGATATGCTATACAACTAATACATGTTTCAACCAGAGACATGAACCCCTCCATCCCACCAACCAAGCAGCCAAGTCAATCCCCCAACACACTACCAATACTCTACCATTTTTATCCTTTCTTTCTTCTTAGTTCTTCCCTCTTCCCCACACCCTTTTTTTCTTTCTCTCTTCCTCTCTTCTGCTTCTTCTTTTTGATCCCAAAGAGCAGATGCCTCACCTTGTTGCCTTAGGTCACCAGCACCTGCCCCAGCCCCTCAATGGTCAGTGGTGTGTGTTCCCATGCAGTGAGTGCTGTGTTGCTGCTGCAGCCATGTTAGGCAGCTGGCACTTGCACCAGTACTTTTTTCATTTTCCTTTTTCTTTCATTTTAATCCATCCCTCTCCCCCCTGCCTTGTTTCTTTGTATTTTTTCTTCTTCTCCCCAGTTTTATTTTTTCATCCTATGGATCAGAAGCCCACCTTCCACCACATCCTCAGCTAGCAATGCTTACCCCCACCCCTCTGCCATCTGCAGTGCATGTTTTTGTGGAGCAAGTATGTACTCTTGCAGAGCAATTATTGCATTTCCACTATAGACATGTTCAGCAGCTAACACCTGTGATAGTACTGTGTTACTTTGTATGCTTTCTTCATAGTTCTTCCCTCTTTTGCTTTTTTTTTTCTTCCTCTTCCTACCCTCTTTTATTTTATTTTGGATCTTGTGGAGTGGGTGACCTGCCCTGTGCCACCTCCACAGTTACCAGCATTCAAAGCTACCCACCCACAATCATCAATGTGCACTCCAAGGTAGCCCACACCACATTGCTGCTGCAGCCAAGTGTGGCAGCTATCAATACAGTTCAGATTTTTCCCCCTCTTTTTCCTTTTATTCTTTCTTTTTCCTTAGTTCTTCTCTCTTTAACTCCCTTATTTTTTAATTCCTCTTCCCCTCCCTGTTTTGTCAGGTGAGAATCAACAACCCTACCCAGTCATACCTACCACACGTGCTGCCACACCTACTGGGTAGGTGCCACTACCTGGTACAGTACCACAGGATCACCAGCAGACATTGGCCAACACCCACCTTCCTTGTCCTCATATTCTCTAAATAATCAGCAGTTAGATACACCTACACTCCTAACTTCTACCAAATTCACCTGCAGACAGGTGGGGAGCACCCTAGTGCTGACAAACTAGTGACCAAAGTAACATACCTTCCCCATTGCCTGGGGAAGTTAAAAGTAAAGATAACAAAAAATCATGGTAAAGTAAATCAACATACAATCAACAAATTAATGTACTAACACCATGATGTCTTGGAGACAACAATTTGAAGGAAACTTCAAATCAAACAAAAACACAAGACAAGATGGCTCAAATGAGTGATCAAACTACAGGACCTGAAAATCTTAGAGAGGAAGATATGCTATTGGAACTACCTCTTAAGGAATTGAAAAATAATTATACTTAGGTACCATTAGAAGATTAAGAAAGAGATCAAGGAAAGAATAATAATAAGAAGAAGAAAACACTAAGGAAATCATAGGGAAAATAAAGGAAAACACAAAACTCTAGAAGAATTCAGGAAAAGAATACAACATCAAAACAAGTAGAAAATTAGAAATCATACAAAAACAGCACTTAGAAATCTAGAAGATTAATACTGAAATTTCAGAAATAGATTATTGAGTAGAATTGAATTAATGCAAAACAGAATTAGTGAAATTGAACACTAAGATATTAATATTGATCTGTTAGATACAGGGTCACTATGAGTCAGAACTGACACCATGACAGTGCATTTGGTTTTTCTGGTTTTAAAGGAACATCAGGAAAATAAATAAATAAAAGTAAAAAGAATTAAGAAACCCTGAGAATTATCAAGAGAATAACTTACATATGATTGGAATTTCAGGACAGGAAGAGACAAATAAAACCACTGAGAAGATTGTCTAAGATTTGTTGGAGGAAAATATAATGAAAGACAAAAAATATGCATTCAAGAACCTCAACAAATAGCAACTAAGATAGACATCAAAAGAAAATCATGAAGAGGTATCATAATCAAACTTTCAAATACTAAAGACAAAGAAAGAATCCTAAAAGCAATGTGGGAAAAACAAAAAGTCATCTACAAAGAGGACCAATAAGACGCAGCTAGAGACCCTACAGACTGGGAAAAAATATTTGTTAATGTCATACCTGACAAGAGTCTTATCCCTAAAGTTTATAAAAAATTTTAACATCTCAACATCAAAAAGATAAACAACCCAATTATGAAATGGGCAGAGGACACGAACAGACACTTCACCAAAGAAGATATTCAGGTGGCCAACAAACACATGAAAAAATGTTCATGATCACTATCATTAAAGGAAAGAAAAATAAAAAACTCACTGCCATCGAGTAGGTTCAGACTCATAGCAACCCTTACTTGAGTTTCCAAGGTGGTATCTCTACAGAAGTGGATTGCCCAGTCTTCCTTCTGAGGAGTGGCTGGTGAGTTTGAACCACTAGCCAGTTAGCAGTCAAAATACCTTAGGTACTGTGCCACCAGAACACCCCTATCATTATCATTAGAGAGATACTAATCAAAACAACAAGATGTCATCTTACTCCAATACTAATAATAAGTTCAACAAGTCAGAAAACAACAAATGTTGGCAAGGATGTGGAGAGATTGGAACTCACATACATGGCTGCTGTGACTATAAAATTGTGCAACCTCTGTGGGAAATGGTATAGTGCTTCCTTAAAAAGTTGAAATAGAAACACTATTTGATCCAGAATCTCACAACTAAGGTATATACCCTAAAGAACTGAGATCCAGACACACCTATGTTCATCACAGCACTATTCAAAATAGCAAAGAGATGGGAACAACCTAAGAATCTACCAATGGATGAATGGATAAAAAAACTATGGTACATACACACAATGAAATGCTATGCAACATTAAAGAATAATAAAGAATCCATGAAACATCTCATAATGTGGATGAACTTGAGGACATAATGCTGAGTGAAATAACTCAAGCCCCAAAAGACAAACATTATATGAAATAACTATTATAAAAACCTAAGAAAGAATGAACCATTCTTTGAGGGATACCAAGAGTGGGAGGGAGGGAAAATTACTAAGTGAGTATGTAAAAAAATAAGTAAATAAAATAAGATAAAGACATATAAACGCATACCATAGAGATAATTCCAACTCATAGAAACCCTACAGGACAAAGTAGAACTGACTCATAGGGTTTCCAAGGTTGTAAATCTTTACAGAAAGAGATTGCCTCATCTTTCTTCCACAGAGTGGCTGGTGGGTTCAAACTGTTGACTTTTTAGTTATCAGCCAAATACTCCAGGGAAGAGACACATATTAATATGGTTGAAGGGGAAGACAATATACAAATGGTGGGTGACCATCACAATTATCACTAAGGACAAGGTAGATATAGAGAGGTACACAAGAATTACAGACAAGAAAGGTAAACACTATTATATACACAATCTTGCATTATCAGCAATAACAAACAAATCTACTAGTGGATACATAGGTAGATAGGCAAAATGATCAGGTATGGGTAGGGAGACAAGAATATACCCATTACCATACATAGATCTGGCTGACAATATTTCTATGCAAGTATAGGTATCAGCTATAAAAATGTCCATGTATACAGGAGAGCTAACAGGAGGAAAAGATATGAAAACTTCTTAGCCATAGCCAGACACCTTGAGGGGATGGGTAGCTGGACCTACAGGCTAAGTACTATAGTCATGGAGGACATCAAGCTCAATTGGCATAATATAGACCACAAAGACATTGTTCCTTATTCCGCTTTGGTGAATAGCAACTGGAGCCTTAAAAAATTGTGAGCAGCCATCTAAGGAACAACTATTGGTCTCTCCTCATCTGGAACAGAGTGGAGTAAATCAAAGAAACATGGAAACAATTAGCACAATGGACAAATGGACCACATTAACCTCAGCCTCCATGACCCAGAAGAACTAGATGGTGCAGAAAAAATATTCCATGCAATAATAGTCAAGAGGATCAAGGGTGGCTATATTAATATCAGACAAAATAGTGTTTAAGTAAAAATTGTTACAATAGACAAAGAAAGGCATTATATAATTATAAAACTATCAATCCATCAGGAAGCTGTCATAATTATAAGTGTATATACCTAACAACGGAATCTCAAAATATATAATGCAAAATTGACAGAATTGAAGGGAGAAATAGATGGTTCTACTATAATAGATAGAGAATTCAATACATCACTTTCAACATTGGATAGAACATCTAGACAGAAATTCAATAGGGAAATAGAGGACTTGAACAACTATAAACCAATTAGACCTAACAGACACATACAGAACACTCCACCTAAGATTGGCACAATACACATTCTTCTCTAGTGCACATTGATCATTCTCCAGACTACATCATATGTTAAGTAACAAAACAAGCCTCAATATGTTTAAAAACAGTGAAACCATGCAAAGTGTTTTCTCTGACTACAATGATACGGAACTCAAAATAAATAGCAAAAGAAAAAATCAACATAGTATTGAACAATCAATGGTCAAAGATGAAGTGAAGGGATAAATCAGAAAATACTAAGAGACAAATGAAAATGACAGCACAACATATCAAAACTTATGGGAAGCAGTGAAGGCAGTACTCAGAGAGAAATTTGCAGTTGTAAATGCCTACATAGGAGCTCTGGTAGCATAGTGCCTAAGGCACTTGACTGCTAACCAGAAAGCTGGTGGTTCAAACCTACCAGCCACTCCTCAGAATGAATATTGGGCAATCTGCTTCCGTAGTGATACTGACTCAGCAACCCAAGGAGGGGTCGCTATGAGTCAGGGCCGACTCGATGGCACATAGCAACAACAACAACAAATGCCTACATTTTAAAAAAGAAAGATCTCAGGTCAATAACTTAAATTTACATCTTGATGAACTAGAAAAAGAACAAATTATGTTCAAAGCTATCTAAAAGAAGGAAGTAAGAAACATTAGAACAGAGATACATGGAATAGAGAGTAGAAAACCATAGAGAGAATCAATGAAATCAAAATTTGTTTCTTTGGAAGGATCAATGAAATTGACAAACTTTAGCTAGACTAAAAAGAAAAAAAAAAAAAAAGAGAGAGAGAGAGAAATGCAAATAATTAAGCCAGAAATGAAAGTTGGGGCATTAACATCAATCCTCCTCAATCTCTCCCCAAAAAATAGAAGAGGAGGGAACACTTCCTAATTCATTGTATGAGACTAGTAATATCCTAATACTAAAATCAAATAAATGTACCACAAGGAAAGAAAACTACAGACTAATATCCCTTATAAATGATGCAAAATCTTGCACAAAACACTAGCAAACTGAATCCAACAACATATCAAAATGATTATATAACATGACCAAGTGAGATTTATCCCAGGGATGAAGAAGTGGTTTAACATAAGAAAATTAATCAATGCAATACATCACATTAATAGAATGAAGAAAAAGCATCACATGATCATCTCAATTGATGTAGAAAAGACAAAATCTAATACACTTTCATGATAAAAACACTCAGAAAACAAGATATAAAAAGAGAATTCCTTAACATGATAAAGGGTGTTTATGAAACACTCACACTTAACATTATATTCAATGGTGAAAGACTGAAAGCTAAGGTCAGGAGCAAGGCAAGGATGCCTACTTTCACTATTGCTTTTCAACATTTTACTGAAAGTTCCAGCTGGAATAATTGGACAATAAAAAGAAATAAAAGAATCTAAATCAGAAAGGGGAAAGAAAAATGATCTCTATTCACAAATGGTATGATTATACAGAGAAAAAATTTCAAAGAATCCACAGAAAGCTGTTAGAGCTAATAAATGAATTCAGGAAAGTTGAAAGGTACAAGATCAACATATAAAAATCACTTGTGTTTGTACACATCAGCAATGAATGAGCTGAAATGGAAATTAAGAAAATAATTCCATTTACAATAGCATCTAAAAGAATAAAATAAATTTCACCAGGAAGGTCAAAGGCTTATACACTGAAAACTATAGAGTATTACTGAAAGAAAATAAAGAACTAAATAAATTAGGATGACTTAAGGCACCTACTGATGAAGGTTGAAGAATACAGTCTGCAGTATGGATTACATCTCAACATAAAGAAAACAAAAATCCTCACAACTGGACCAATGAGCAGCATCACAATCAATGGAGAGAAGATTGAGGTTGTCAAGGAATTCACATTGCTTGGTTCTACAATCGATGCCAACGGAAGCAGCAGTCAGGACATTAGACGACGTGTAGCATTGGGAAAGTCAACTGCGAAGGAACTGTTTCAAGTGCTGAGGAGCAAGGATATCTCCTTGAGGACTAAGGTGCGCCTGACACAAGCCATGATATTTCCAATCACCTTGTATGCATGTGAGAGCTGGACAATGAATAGGGAAGACCGAAGAAGAGTTGATGCTTTTGAGTTGTGGTGCTGGCGAAGAATGCTGAAAGTACCATGGACTGCTAAGAGAACTAACAGATCTGTCCTGGAGGAAGTGCAGCCAGAATGCTCCTTGGAAGCGAGAATGGCCAGACTTCGTCTCACCTATTTTGGTCATGTTGTAAGAAGGGACCATTCCCTGGAGAAGGATGTCATGCTTGGTAGGGTGGAGGGTCGACGAAAGAGGGGGAGGCCTTCAACGAGATGGATTGATACAGTGGCTGCGATGATGGGCTCGAGTATAGCAGGGATTGTGGGGCTGGTGCGGGATCGGGCAGTGTTTCGTTCTGCTGTGCATGGGGTCGCTATGAGTCGGAAACGACTCGACGGCACTTAACAACAACAACAACAAATAAATTCAAAGACATCGTGAATGGGAAGACTTAATATTCTTAAGATGTCAATACAACCCAAAGGGATCTACTGAAACAACACTATCAAATTCCAACAACTATCCAATGCTATCAATATCAAATTCCAACAGTTTTTTTTTTTTTTTTTTTTTGCAATGGAAAAGCTGATCTTCAAATTCACACAGATTGCAAGGGGCCACAAATAGGCAAAATAATTTTGAAAAGAAAGAACAAAGTAGGAAGTTTCTCACTTGCCAATTTCAAAATATCTTATAAAGTTGTACTAACAAGACAGTGTGTTATTGGTGTAATGATAGGCATACAGTCCAATAGAACAGAATTGAGACTCCAGAAATAAATGCATAACACCTATGATCAACTGATTTTTGACAGCAGACAAGCCCATTCATTGGGAAAAGAACAGTCTCTTTCACAAAGTTGAACAAGTTGTGCTGGGCCAACAGGATCTCCACACACAAGAGAATGAAGTTGTGTTTCTACATACTAGCAATGAGAGAGCTGAAACCTGTATTTCACACAACATATGAAAACTAACTCAAAATTGATCAATGACCTAAATTAAAGGAGTAAAATCATAAAACTCTTAGAAAAACTCATAGAGGTAAAGCAAATAGAATTCATAGATCAGCAGCTAGAAGCTGTCTCTTAATCAATGGGTTTTAACTATTTATTCTTAAATATGACACCTACAGCATGACTAACAAAAGAAAAAAAAGATAAAGTGGACTTCTTCAGTCCTTTTGTGCATCAAAGAACTTTACCATCAAAGTGAAATAGCCTACAGAATGGGAGAAAATATTTGGTAACCATATATTTGATAAAGGTTATATATCCAAAATATATAAAATAATCCTACAACTCAAAAACAAAAATAGACAAACAACCCAATCAAAAAAATAAGCCTGAATTCCGGCAAGATGGCGGAATAGGCAGAAGGATTGCACAGACCCTCTTCAACAGAGAAAAGGGAAACCAATTAACACAGACACAGAAGATAATCTTGGACCCCTGAGCCTTGAAGGGAAGGATACAGAATTGGATTAAACCC
>NW_006921647.1:12441227-12456069 GCF_000298275.1 Orycteropus afer afer
CCAATAAGCATGAAAAGATGCTGAATAACACTAGTCATAAGGAAAATACAGATCAAAACCACAATGAAATAACACTTACTATGACGATGGCTATTATCAGAAAATAACAAGTATTGGCAAGGATGTGGAGAAATTGGTAGGAATGTCAAAGGTATCAGCTGCTGTGGAAAACAATGTTTCAGTTACTCAAAAATAGAACTACCATATGACTCAGTTATCGTAATCCTAGGATGTCTTGGAAGCAGGGACTCAAACAGATATTTATACACCAAAGATCATTGCACATTGCTCATAATCCAAAAAATGGAAACAATCAAAATGCCTATTAAAAGATAAATAAAATTTTGTGTATGGTATATACATAAAATGGAATATTATTCCACTATAAAAAGTAATGCAGTTCTTATATATGCTATGACATGGATGAACCTTGAACATATTATGCTCAGTAAAATAAGTCAGACACAAAAGTGCAAATATTGTATGATCCCATTTATATGAAATATCTAGACTACAAAAAATATATAAAGACAGAAAGTAGATTAGTGGTTACCATGGGCTAGGAGAAGGAGAAAATGGGAAATTATTGCTTACTGGATACAGAGTTTCTATTTGGGGCTTTGAAAAAGTTTTGGAAACAAATAATAAAAATGTTTGCATAACATTTTGAATGCTATTAATGCCACTTGATTACACAACTGGAAATGGGTAAAATGGCAAATTTTATTTTATATATATTTCACCACAAAAAAGTCATTAAAAAAAGGGTGAAATAGAAAGCAAATAGGGTAAATTGTTAACAATTGTTGAATATAAATACAGATCCTTGGAATACTTTATGTACTGTTTCTTGAAATTTTCTCTGTGTTGATTTTTCATTACAAAAATTGGTGGGGAGGGGTGGAATAATGCATACTGAGCATAAAATGGCTTAGTTGAGTCAGGAACTGGATTTCACAATTGAGTTTGAGCCAAGAAAGTATTTCTGTTCTCAACATTGAAGTAAAGATTTCAGGGTACTCATAGGAGGGCTGAAAATGATGGCAGCATTATACCTATAAGTTATTTTAAGCATGTGTCTTCATATCCTCTATTGCAGGTCACTTTGGGTGTTTAAAAACCTGTGAATTTTGCCACCCACTGCATTAATGCAAATAGATTGCATTTGTGTACACACAAGTACTCACGGTTTCCACATCTCTGTCTGGCACCTGTATAGATATCACAAGCGTGGGAGGACACAGAAAAGCAAAATAACTTAAGGTTTAGCTGCTAATATATGAGCAAAGCTTGCTTCAGTCCCGGTAAGAACAGACACCTGTGCTGCTGGAGTGCACAATCTCTGCAGGTAAGATTCATGTCCCATCCATGAGCACAGGAGGCCTTTCATTTATTTAGGTCTTCAATTTCATTTAGCAATGTTTTATAGTTTTCAGTGTGTGGATTCAAAATCCATCCCCACTATTATTACCTGTGTGACTGTGGCCTTGATACTTAGTCCCTTTGATACCTAGTCCCTTTGAGACTGCGTACTAAGAGCTGTCAACTCTAACTAGGGTGAAAGATGAGCCTCGTACTTAACACTGTCTTTATTATCATCATGGTGGTAGTGCTTGCTCTTTCCTCAAATGGCTATGGTCTGTTTTAGTTTGGGTGTTATAGAAGTCAATGCCTAATTTCTACATGAAATGATTGTCTAAGAAGGTTCAAGTGTTACCAGAATATGATTACCAAAAATCAAGACAGTGTGGCCAAAACCAGAAATGCTCTATCAGTTTTTTCAGGGTTGTTCTGAGAAAAGCACACACTAGCTCCAAGAACAGCTTGCTGTAGTGTCAAACAGCCAAGAACTGAATTTCAGAAGACGTCTGTTCTTGATCCTGACATTGCCTATTTTATTAGCTAGCTGTGTAACTTGGAATAGAGCCATTTAATCTTCGTGTCTTAATGTCCTCACTGTGAACTAGTAATCCTAATACCTGGTTTGATTCTCTCAGAAAGATACTGTGAGGATCGGGTGAAATGTATAAAAGTTTTATTTATATCATAATAACATTTCTATATTATTGAACAACTGACTCGTGAAAAGCTAATTATGAGATCATCAAGTGTGTTTGTATAGTAAAGAAATAAAAAAATGTCTAGACTAAGAATCTAAGTTTACTAGTTGCATGATTCTAGGACAAGGATGCCTGGTGGTACACTGGTTAACCAAGGCATTTGGCTGCTAACCAAAAGGTTGATGGTGCAAACCTTTCAGCCACTCTGTGGCAGAAAGATAAGGCAGTCTGCTTCTGTAAAGACTGGCAGCCTTAGAAACTCTATGGGGCAGTTCTACCCTGTCCTATAGGATCACGATGAGTTGGAATTGACTTGAAGGCAGTGGTTTGTTGTTGGGTTTTATTTTTTTTATTTTTTTTTCTATTTTTGAAGATGGGACAGCAGTAAACTCCTCAAAGACTATCTGTCTTTAACTGTAAATATGCCATGGCTGTCTGTGACCTACTTACAGGTCAAATTAGATTATACAAGTGCCTTGTAAAGTCGAAAGTTTCTTGTTAACATAAAATAATTTTATAATCATTATTTCTATAATTTAAGAATCCATAATTTTAGTAGTTGTTGCTAAAATACACATACGGGAAAATTACTGTCTCAAAAGCAAATACTAAATTTTTATGTATACTGCAATTTTTGTCATATATGGTTGATTTGTCATTTATCTTTTTCATTATCAGGACATACTATTCTTCAGTCAACTAACATGGATGCAATTCTGGACACTTCAATTTTTTTGGGAAAATTTCTATATTTCTTTTTAGAATCTTTAGTTTACAAGATAATTCCCAAGAGAAAAAAGACTGTTGCTGGAGAAATTGTACTTATAACTGGAGCTGGAAGCGGACTTGGGCGACAATTAGCCATACAATTTGCTGGTCTTGGAGCCATTTTAGTTCTATGGGACATTAATGAAGAAGGCAATAGGGAAACGAGCAGACTAGTGAAGGAAAATGGTGGTGTAAAAGTATTTGCCTACGTGTGTGACTGTAGCGACCGGCAAGAGGTCTACAGTGTTGCTAAGCAGGTAAGTTGACTTGTGTTGTTATTTATTACCTCCTAATCTATGCTCAAGAAAAATACTGCATTTTTACAAGAAGAGAGAAGGTTGTCACAAATGTGCCCACCGTCTTTATGTGCCTCCTATTGATTCTACATGTCAGAAATCTGACCTTGTGTATTCCAAAAAGGAGATGGCATCAGGAAATGCAACTAGGAATTTGATAAGCCTTCTGAGCCAACATTGCCCAACTGCTTTTCTTGGTGATTGATTTATCTTCAAGACTGAGTAGACTGGGCCCCATCCTGGCTCTGACATATATTGGTTGTGCAATGTTTGCCAAGTTATTTACCCTCTCTAGTTTCTAGTTTCTTCATCTGTAAAATTAAGGACTTGAACTAGATGATCTTTGAGATCACTTCCATCTTTGTCTGTGTGTGTGTGTTTTTTTTTTTTTTAATTCTGATATACATCCATTATTGTCCTTCACTGAGGATATGAACAGAATGGAAACATTTGGTTTATTTCTAGATTAAGTTTCCTTTTAAACTTAGCTTACTGGTGTTTGTTGTAACTTGGCACTAAATATTGATAACATTAATAGTAATTAACATTTCTTGTGTGGTCACTATGTTCTCTAACAACAATGGTTAAGCTTTTGAGTAGTTACTATTCTAAGCACTTTACACATAATAACTCATTGAATCAAGACAAGTGTATATTATTAATAATCTCCCCATTTTAAAATGCCGAAACTAAAGAACTAAAGAACAACTTGCCCAAGGTCGTAAAGCTGGTGGCTGACAGAGCAGGATTCAAATCCAAAGCCAGGTCTCTGATTCACTAGGTTATGATCCAAGAAGGCGCATACAATTCAGTTTGATAACAGAACCCCCAAGGGATTTGACAATCTCAGCTCTGAAAATGGAAGTTACTCATTTATTAATTCAAGAAACACTTATTAAGTTATCATATATAGTCTTCATAATGAGATAAACCAGTTCCATTAAGTCACTTCCAACTCATGGCAACACCATGTGCATTAGCATAGGACTGTGCTTCACAAATTTTCAGTGACTGAGCTTTTTGGAAGTAGATCACCAGGTCTTTGCACCTCTGGGTGAACTCAAACTGCCAACATTTTGGTTAGCAGCTGAGAGTGTTAACAATTTGTTCCACCCAGGGACTTAGACACTATTATTTTATCCATTTTACTTATGATGAAACAGATAGTGAGGGAGTAAAGGACCTGTCCAGGTCATACACCAGCAAGTAACAAAGCTGATGTATGACCTCACCCACCAGCCTGGCTTCAGAGCCCATACTGCACCACCCCCCAACAAGGTGATCAACAATGTGGGAGCAATGACAAAGACACCTTGTCATATATTTCCTTTGATCAAAATTATAGTCTCCCACCTGCTCCCCACCCCTACAAAATCTTTCCTTCTTGTTTAAAATTCTCTTGCTCTCTAGGAGAAAGTCACGTTAACAAGTTAAAGACCTTAATCAAAAACCTTTCACCATTGGAATACATCTTACTTGTATTTTCTCTTCCCATCTTCATATAAATAGAATTCTTCTAAGTACTTTATCTGCCTTTTTGTTTAATTTCTGTAATTTATTTGCCCCCAAGTAACCAAAATATTAATGTTAGACCTTGTTGTTGTTTTTGTTAGATGCCATCAAGTCAATTCTGACTCATACATAGCACCCTACATACAAAAAAATGAAACACTGTGTGGTCCCAGTGTTAGAACCTACCTAGAAGGATTTTGACCAACCAGAGGCATTTCCCAAACCCCAGAAATTTATGGGTGATATGAATAGTGATGACTGCATTCTGAAGGTCACAATATTTAACTTTCCAATATTAGATTGAGGTAGCATCCTCATATCCAACATAGAAATCTGGTTTACAAATAAAAAACTTTTATTTAAATAACCAGGTTTGCATTTTATTCTCAAATGACCAATCATTAATATCAATGTGGATGTGTATGTGTGTGTGTGGGGGGGGTGGTATGCTCATGCCCGTGCACGAGTGCAGGGGCGAGTGTACTTGCATGAGATTTGTTTGTTAAAATAATAATGATTTTGGCTAAAAAGTTGTGAATTTGACTGAAAAGAGCTTTGGATATTAAATCTAAATTGGGTATGAATTGTTATTCCTCTCAAAAGCCATGGGTACTTTGGTAAAATCTTAATATCTCAGAATCTCTGCTTCCTCACCTATAAATTGAGATGATAATACATTCCTAAACTACCTCCCAGAGTCACAGTGAAAATTAAATCCCATGACCTCAATAAAGCCCGTCTTGGCTCTGGTATCGCTAAATCTCAGGGCTTTTTCTTGGAGAGGGCTATGGTGACCGATCACTCATGGTTTGTCTGAAATATTCAGCAACATCGTATGACAAGTATTCCATCTCCTTGCCTGCTATCAGACTTGGATCCATATACCTCACTGATTGGTCTAAGATTTAGCCTTGTTCACACTGATTCCTTCATTAAGTCAATGGAAATATTCATCTTTAAAAGTTAGTATCTCATGAACGTTTTCTTCTATCCTGCCTCTCTCCAAATAGGGAAAAATAACTCCCTCAGCTCAGGATCAGCTTGACAATATTAATTCTTCCTTTCACAGCTCATTTAAATCTACTACCATCAGCAGCAATGTTTACCTGGTATCTCCAAACTATATCATCTGGTAGGCTCAATACAGAGTGGTATATATCAGAAATTAAAAAACCCAGTCAAAGCAGGCAGTGTATCTTTTCAGGGGTTGGGGGGTGAGGGACAGATTGTTGTATCCAAGGATTCACACCAGTTCATTCTCGTTCAACCCCCTGCTGAGAATTTGCATTTCCACCTCAGATATACTGAATCAAAATGAACACTTTAACAAGATCCCCAGTTGATTCTAATGTATGCATAAGAAAGCAATGGAAGGTGCTTAGGATATGCCTTATAGTAATATTACCACAGCAGTGCAACTTAGGGAACAAATAGCCACGGACAGTCATTAGATTTAGGGCAATCTTTTGGACAAGAGTATGCACTATCATAGAAGTCTATAGACAGCATGGCAAACATAAAGTGTGGGATGCCTTCATGCCAAGAGTTGCCCACCCATCAGGAAATGCAGTAGGATCCCCACAATTTTGCTCACAGAAGAGTGGAAAAGTAATACCTGCAGAAGCAACTGTCAGTTCACGTTGATGGAAGATTTAAGTGCCTCTGAAGAAAACATTCATAGGGAGACGCCCCTCTTACAACACCACTAGTCAGTGACCATGAAGAAAAGGGCATGAGCATAACAGAAATAACAAGTACTGAAAATTTATTGCAACATTAGGTCATTTTCACAAAAACATCAAGATGCTTTAAACAAAATTACCAAACTAACGTGTTTTTGATATATTTTATCAGAAAGTTACTTTAAAATTGCTAAATTTCCATACTCAAGACAAAGAAAGATAAAGTATCTAATTCTGAGAAAAAGGAGATACAAATGATGATCTAAAAAAATATATATCAAAATATAGTGCTTCAAATTAATTCCTTTTTGCTTCCCTCTATCCAGGTTAAAAAAGAAGTTGGTGATGTGACCATCCTCATTAACAATGCTGGAATCGTGACAGGAAAACAATTCCTTGATATTCCAGATAATATGGTAGAAAAGTCATTTCTTGTAAATGCCTTGTCTCATTTCTGGGTAAAATTTCTTTCTTATTTAATTTTCCTTATTGATGAGTCTGAAAATTCAATATATTTCAGTAAACAAATATTTTGTATTGGCAATAGTATGACAAACATTCACTCAAGGGCACAAAAGTTAACAGCCCCATAAGAAAGTATATTCTGACAAAATAAGGATCTCTGCTCACTGGACAGATTACACAAAGGCAAAGAATAAGATTTTAATACCCTTGTTTAGAACAGACTGAATATTACATGACCAAAATTAAACTACCAGGTCCCTCATCTTCCTCATCCATAAATTTCTCTTTCTCATTAATTTTAATATGCATCTATATATGTATGAATTAAAAACATAAAAATATATTATAGCTAGGTAATAATATCATTTTAGCTTTCAGCTTTAACTTTAAAATATAATTAATCTTATCAGTATATTAGAAGATAAGAATATATACCACAATGAATTTGCCATCTTAATTCAAACTTTACAGAAAGCAAGTAAAAGCTGTGTTTGGTAACTCAACGACTTTGCTTTATGAATTAATCCAATTTAGTATTATCATGAAGTCTCCAAGTCCCTTAAGTTGTCACTGCACAGTGATACAGTCACTACTGATATTAAAAAGAAATGACTTCTAAAAACAGTGAAAACCAGTGCAAGTGGAATAACTAAGTTCAAATGATTTACAACATTGTCTCAATTTCAAAAATACAAAATCCTTTTTTTACAAGGAAGTCATCATTTGTTATAAATTCAATTTAATTGAACACATATATGCATTCTTCTAACATGAAATATTTTGTGGAAACAATAATAACTTACCTAAGCCATTAACCAAACCAATGTGAAAAATTTTAGGAAGTTCACTAGTTTTCATGAGAAAAACCAAGTTTTTTTATATCAAATATAATCAAGCAAGCCTAATGACAAATCAGTGAAAAGAGACACAGCTGTTATTCAAAAGGCTATTTTGTTCATAGATTTATATTAAAAAAAAAAAAAAAAAAATCCCAGTTCTGGGCAAGACATTCCGCAGGTAGTGCAAACAGATTGGTGCTCAACTACTAACCAAAAGGTTGGCAGTTGGAACACACCCAGAGTTACTTTAGAAGGAAGGCTTCATAGTCTGCTTCTGAAAGGTGACAGCCCTGAAAACCCTATGGAGCTGTCCTGCTCTGCACACATGAGGTTGCTGTAAGTGGGCATCAACACAGGTGCCTTGTTTTTTGTTTGTTTGTTTTGTTTTGTTTACTATTATTTATTTATTTATTATTTACTAGGAGGGAACAGAAAAGTTCCCTGAGAGAACCTAAGAAGCAAAGAAATAGGACATTCTTCATGGCATGGGGACTTAGATCACTGAATTAGTATCTTTTCTGAGAATGAATGAATGAATTTGACCAAATAGCTAAGAATGTATCTAAGTCATGGTAGACTGTTGCAAAGCATGTTACTTATCAAAGTATGTTTCTCTGGCACTGAAATACATCCTTCCATAAGCAATTTCTCTGTCTGCCAATCCATTTGGGTGAAGAGAAATTTTGTTTATGATAAAGCCAGGAAGATTAATGAGATTAAATTGTAATACAAATTTCTAAAAACTACGTGGAAGAACTCAGCATACTAGAAAAACTAAGATTTAACTTTTTTTTAACAAATCATAAATGTAAAATACTCATTTAATTCAATTGCTATAGTTTACCTAAAAGGAAAAACAAATACAAATCAAATGATATCTTACAGATTAACACATAATAAACTATAAGGTTATTGAGGACAGTTACTATACAGTACTTAGCTTTGCACTGACATGTAATTTAACACATCATAAGTATTCAATATTTGTTCAAATGAACTAGCAAATTCATCAAATATTTACTGAGCAAATAAAATAATAAGTGAATAAAATATTTATAGTGTATTTATATTTTCTAGACTTATAAGGCCTTCCTTCCTGCCATGATTACAGCTAACCATGGTCACTTGGTATGTATTTCAAGTGCAGCAGGACTATGTGGCATTAATAGACTGTCAGGTGAGTGCTTTGCTACACAATGTGACTTTGTACTCCCCACTACATAACAACTCAAAATTGGGACTCTTCCAAGATAAAAGAAATTCTTCCTGCACCAAGGGGGAAATCTTTGGTACATTTGGCTCTATTTATAATGCCAGTATTCCATTCTATTTACCCATTTCTCTTCTTTCTCACAACTGAAGAGAAGAATATAACCTATTGGCTTATTTGTCTTAGGAGAAATTGAGGTAATTCCCATCTTGTATTTATTCAGTGACTTGATGTTGATTGTATAAGTGTGGAGATGAAAGAATGGAGTGTTTGGTCAAATAAATGATTTTAACAGTGATGCCACATAGGACAAGCCTGAAAAAGGGTAGGAGTGGTTCAATTTTTAAATAGCTTCAAGAATTAACTAACTAAACTCTATTTATAATGGCTCCTAACTTTGTTTTAGATTATTCTGCAACTAAGTTCGCAGCCTGTGGTACTGCAGAATCTCTCTTCTTTGAACTAAGTTTGCAAAGGAAAAGTGAAGTTAAAACTACCATCATTTGCCCATATCTCATAAAAACGACAATGTTTGAAGGTTGTGAAACCAAGTAAGTAAAATTGTATAGTAATCTTTGTTCTTAAAATAATAATCCAATATCTATCAATATCTTATCATTTTGAAGTTCTGAATTACAGACAGTAAAACAAAAGAAATAATTTTACTGCAAAAACTTCCAGTATTAATAAATTAATAAATTTACTTAGTAAATTTTTTAATAATTTTTTTATATAATAAAGCTAAGTTAATAATATAGTTTATGTATAGTGAAAAAAGTTAAAATACTGATAATGATATTATAATATAATAAGAAAATTGGTAATGGGAAGTGACATTTGGTAAAAAGGTTAAATTTAACTTAGAACAGTAAAAACTAGGGTGCAAATGAAATATGAGATATTTTACACAAGGTAGCCAAATAGTAGAGTACATTGAAAAAGTGTAAATTCAGTATAAGGACAAGTGAAGTCATTATGTTTGTCTAAAAAGGGGATTGGTGTGTTCTAAATGGAAGGAATCAGCTGTATTTGTAGAAAAGACAATTATCCAACAAAAATGTTACTTAAAAGGCACTGAGGCTATTTAGAGTCTATTAAAGCTATAAAATTAAATACAAAGTTTCGAAACAGGTGGTGAAAGAGTGGACAGGAGTAAAGGGGGGAATGGGCCTTTTATAATAGGGGTGTGAGGAGCTCATAGAAACCTGTCTCCCAAAGAGACATTGATTGAGTTGGTTAACTCAATCATTCAAAATCTCTGAAGACTGAACAAAGGACTTACAACAAATTTAAAAGCATTTATTCAACAAAATCTAAAGAAACTGAGCAAGAACATGGGAGGTCATGCATTGGAGCTAGGGACTGCATCTTTCCCCACCACAGTTCTGCCTTGTAGAATAACTGTTTCAGTGAACTTGGACATCAAGCACCTTAGAGTAGAAGAGCTAATCTCAGTGTGTTTGGAAGCAGTGAATATCAGAATAACCCATTTTTCATAACTCCAAGCTGTTGAAGTCCTATAATGAAGGGCTAGCAGCAACCAGACACTACTTGTTTTTCTACCTTAAATTCCTACTAAGTAAAAGAGATTCAGGAGAAGTTTTTGATGAAGAGTGCAGTTCTTCTTTGCAACACAGATTTGTACTGTGGGAGAGCTATTCCAGTGGGATCAGCAGTTGAGTGGCAGCTCCCATTTCCTTGAGCTTCCTAGGGTGGAAGACCTTTTTTGGGTAGATTTTTCAGATGGTGAACATCAGTAGGTTCTATGCCCCCAGGCTCCGGGCTGCAAAAGATCCATACTGGGTGGTAGAAGCACCTAAGTGGCAACACTTGTTCCTGCCACCCCTGCCCCTGACCATATGGATCATGTTCCATAGGGACAATTCAGACAGCCAGTGAATAGTGAGTTTCTCATTGCCCTCAGCTCAACTCCTGCTCCATAGTGCAGATGTTCTGCCAGATGAGTGTCAGTGCTAACTTCAAAGACTGACAACTATTTGCCCCTGCCATATATAAGATCATACATCAGGGTATTATGAAAAAGAATAGTGCAACCAGCTAGCATATTGTGGAGTCTAAGAGGGGGATGAGACTGACCAGTCAAATCTCAATCAGGGAAAGAGATAGTCAAAAAAAGCCTGGCAAAAGTACAGTTATCTCTGGCAGTCAGGAAGTCTGTGTGCATGCTCAAGATTTCATCCTCTGAGGAATACATCAAAAGCAGCACATTGTGGGGAGAACAGACTTCACTGAACTAGTCCAGTCAATTCATTAAACAAATAAACAATCAAACAACAATAACAATAAACCTCACATGGAATAACTATACAGAGTTGATACAACATATTATCTAAAATTCCAGTTTGTAACAAAATCATGAGGTATGTAAAGAAGTAGGAAAGTGTGACTTATACACAGGAAAAAATTAGGTATTATATTTGAGGGGTCCAAATGTTGGAGTTAGCACATGAACTTCAAAACAGCTATTATTAGTATGTTCATAGATCTAAAGGAATCAATGTTTAAAGAATAAAAGGAAGTTATGATTACAATAGCTCATCAAATATAAATTAAGAGAACTATTATAAAAACAAGAACCAATGAAAAGAATAATAACTGGAAAGAAAATTAATTAGAATAGCTCAACAGAAGATTTGCAAAAGAAAAAATCCATAACCTTGAATATAGATTGATGGATGGTAGGATGGATAGATAGATATAGATAAATAGATAGATAGATAGGTATTACATAATCAAAAGAAAAGGGAGAAAAAATAATGAAGAATAATCATCAGAATCTCACAGAAATCAATATACATATGAGTATATGTTGATTGCCAGAAAGGGAGAAGAAACAGAAAGGAACAGAAAAAAATATTCTAAAAAAAAAAAAGTGGTTGAAAACTTACCAAATGTGATGATGAACATTAGTTTACATCTTCAAGAAGCACAACAAACTCCAAGTAGGAGAAACATAAAGGGTGCCATGGCCAGACATATAATAACCAAAAAGTTGAAATCTGAAGACAAAGAAAATCTTCAAAGGAGCAAGAGAAAAAATGACCCATCATGAACAAGGGAATCTCAATATGATAAAAGCTTAATTATCAATGGAAATAATAGAATCTAGAAGACAATGGGATGATATATTTAAAGTTCTGAAAGATAAAAACCACAAACAAAAACTAAGCTTCTTTAAAGAATAAAATGTATAAAGTAATAATTACAACAATGCATTGTTGAGTTTATAACATATATAGATATAATATATATACAAATACTAACACAAAAGAGGAAGAGGTAATAGAGCTATATAGGAGTAAAGTTGCTATAACTAATTGGAATTAGGTGAAATCTGAAGCAAATTCTGTTAAAAGAAGATATATAGAGATTTATATATAAATATATAGATATAGATATATAGGTACAGATATATAGATACAGATATATAATGCCCTAGGAGCTCTGGTAGCGTAGTGCCTAAGGCACTTCACTGGTAACCAGAAGGCTGACGGTTCAAACCCACCAGCCACTCCTCAGAAGAAAGATGGGGCAATCTACTTCTATAATGATACTGCCTCGGAAACCCAAGGAGGGGTCGCTATGAGTCAGGTCCGACTCAACGGCACATAACAACAACAACAACATATAATGCCCTAGAGCAATCACTAAGAAAATAACTAAAAAATGTAGTTAAAAATCATTAAACGAGTTGCTCCAGAAAATATTCATTTAATGCAAAAAAAGGAAAAACAGAAGAACAAAATGATATGAGACATTCAGAAAACAGTTTGGCAATTCCTCAAAAAAGTTAAAAATAGAGTTACCATATGACCCAACATTTCCACTACTAGGTATTCACCCAAGAGAAATGAAAGCATATATCCATAAAAAGCTCATTCATAAATGTTCAGAGCAGCATATTTATAATAGTCAATAAATGGAAACAACTCTAATACCCATCAATGGGTGAACAGATAAGCAAAATGTGGTACATGTATACAATGCAATATTATTCCCTTAGAAAAAGGAATAAAGTATTGATATATGCTCTAATACAGGTGAACCTTTAAAACGTTATGCTAAGTGAAAGAAGCCAAACATAAAAGGCCATATATTATATTCCATTATTATGAAAAGTTCAGAATAGACAAATCTATAAAGACATATGGAGCTCTGGTAGCATAGTGCCTAAAAAACTTGACTGCTAACCAGAAGGCTGATGGTTCAAACCCACCAGCCGCTCCTCGGAAGGAAGGTTGGGCAATCCTACTTCCGTAGTGATACTGCCTCAGAAACCCAAGAAGGGGTCGCTATGAGTCGGGTCCGACTTGACGGCATATAACAACAACAACATAAAGACATATAGCGAGCTCTGGTGGCATAGTGCCTAAGGCATTTGACTGCTAACCAGAAGGCTGGCAGTTCAAATCCACCAGCCACTCCTCAGAAGGAAGTTGGGCAAACTACTTCTGTAGAGAGACTGTCTCTGAAACCCAAGGAGGGGTCGCTATGAGTCAGATTTGACTCAATGGAAGTGAGTTTGGTTTGGATTTGGTATAAGGACATAAAGTACATTAGTGGTTTCCAAGGATTGAGAGGAGGGAAAATGAGCAGTTACTGCTAATGGTTACAAGATTTTTGGGGGAAGTATGAAAATGTTGTGCAATTAGACACAGGCATATCTAAAAGATATTGCGGATTCAATTCTAGACCACCACAATAAAGTGAATATTGCGATAAGTGTCACATGGGTTTATTAGTTTCCCAATGCATATAAAAATTATGCTTACACTATGTTGTTGTTAGGCACCCTAGAGTTGGCTCTGACTCATAGTGACCCTATATACCACAGAATGAAACACTGCCGGGTCCTTGCACCAACCTCACAATCCTCACCATACCCAAGCCCATCATTGCAGCCACTGTATCAATCCATCTTGCTGAGGGCCTTCTCTTTTTTTGCTGACCTTCTACTTTCCCAAGGATGATATCCTTCTCCAGGGAACAGTTCCTTCTGACAACACGACCAAAGTAGGTGAGATGAAGTCTAGCCATTCTTGCTTCCAAGGAGCATTCCTGCTGAACTTCTCCCAGGACAAATTTGTTCCTTCTTCTGGCAGTCCATGGTATTTTCAGTATTCTTCACCAACACCACAACTCAAAAGCATCAACTCTTCTTCAGTCTTCCTTATTTATTGTCCAGCTTTAAGATGTACATGAGGTAATTGAAAACACCATGGCTTGGGTTAGGCACACATTAGTCTTCAAAGAGACACCTTTGCTCTTCAGCACTTTAAAGAGGTCTTTTGCAGCAGATATGCCCAGTGCAGCACATCATCTGATTTCTTGCCTGCTGATTCCATTGGTGTTCATTGTGGAACCAAGTTGAAATCTTTTATAAGATTTACAAGTTTATACTATAGTGTAGTTTAATATACTGGAAGCATAACTTAGTGTAAGAATAACTTAGACAGACTTGGAAGAAGGAAGAGACCATCCACTTCTCAAAGAATCAGCCAGTGAAAACCTTATGAAGAGCAGTGAAACACTGTCTGATATATTACTGGAAAACTTTAGAAACAGCCTCGAAACATTGTCCAATATAGGCCAGAAGATGAGCCCATCAGGTCAGAAGGCACACAAAATTTGACTGGGAAAGAGCTGACTCCTCAGAGTAGGGATGACCTTAATGATATGGATAGAGTAAAGCTTCCAGGACCTTCATTTGCTGCTGTGGCATGACTCAAAATGAGCAGAAACAGATGTAAACATCTATTAATATTTGGAACATGGAATGTAAGTATGAATCCAGGAAAATTGGAAGTTGTCAAAAATGAAATGGAACACATAAATATCGATATCCTACAACAGCATTG
Source organism: Orycteropus afer afer (assembly GCF_000298275.1). Lineage (NCBI taxonomy): Eukaryota > Metazoa > Chordata > Mammalia > Tubulidentata > Orycteropodidae > Orycteropus > Orycteropus afer. Next base: position 12,455,939 of record NW_006921647.1, read on the forward strand.
TTGTTTGTGTTGTTGTTATGTCCGTCGAGTCAGACCCAACTCATAGCGACCCCTCCTTGGGTTTCCGAGGCAATATCACTACGGAAGTAGATTGCCCCATCTTCCTTCTGAGGAGTGGCTGGTGGGTTTGA
>NW_006921647.1:12456809-12482459 GCF_000298275.1 Orycteropus afer afer
ACCTTGGGACTTACAAGGGACTGAACTTAATGGCCTGCCGTGTGGTTTAGTAACATTGGCATTGTGCCTTTTTACTTGTCAACCTTGGGGCTTCTTACTCAGACAACCACTGGCTGCTGAGTGAAGAAACGCCTCTAGCTCCAGTGGGCTGGGAGCAGGAGGCAGAGCTGGACCCCAAGGTTGAGGGGCTTACACCCAGCCCCTAAAGCCTGGCACCTTGAACTTGGACTTAAAGCTTCCAAATTGTAAGAATAAACTCTTGTTTGTTAAGGTCATCCCATTTCTGGTATATTTCCTGTCAGAGCAGTACTAGGTAACCAGAACAATAAGTGACAACTATACACATGGACTTCACCAGATGGAATACACAGGAATCAGATTGACTACACAGGTGGCAAGAGGCGATGAAGAAGTTCAATATATTCAGCCCAAACAACATCAGGAGCTAGTAGTGGAACAGACCATCAACTGCTCATATGCATGTTCAACTTTAAGTTGAAGACAATTAAAACAAGTCCACAAGAGCCAAAATATGACCTTGATAATATCTCTCCTGAACTTAGAGACCATTTAAAGAGTAGATTTGATGCATTGAATACCAATGACCGAAAACGAGAATTGTCAGATGACATCAAGAACATCATCCATGAAGAAAGCAAGAGGTCATTAAAAAGACAAGAAAGGAAGAAAAGACCCAAATGGATGTTAGAAGAGTCTCTGAAACTTGCCCTTCAGAAGAGAGTATTTAAAGCAAATGGAAGAAATGACAAAATAAAAGAGCTGAATAGATTTCAAAGAGCAGCTCGAGCAGACAAAAGCCAATTACTATCATGAAATGTGCAAAGATCTGAAGTTAGAAAACCAAATGAGAAGAACATGCTTGGTATTTCTCAAGCTGAAAGAGCTGAGGAAATAATTTAAGCCTCGAGTTACAATATTGGAAGATTCTATGGACAAAATATTGAATGGTGCAGAAAGCATTAAAATAACATGGATGGAATACACAGAGTCACTGTACCAAAAAGAATTGCTCAATGCTCATCCATTTCAGGAGGTGGCATATGTTCAAGAACCAATGGTATTGAAGGAAGAAGTCGAAGCTGCACTGAAGGAAGTGATGAAGAACAAGGCTCCAGGAATTGATAGAATACCCACTGAGATGTTTCAACAAATAAATGCCCTGCTGGAGGCACTTACTCAGTTATGCCAAGAGATTTGGAAGATAGCTACCTGGCCAAATGACTGGAAGAGATCCATATTTGTAAGAATTCCAAAGAAAGGTGATCCCACAAATTGTGGAAATTATCAGACAATATCATTAATATTGCATGCAAATGAAATCTTACTGAAGATAATTCAAAAACAGTTGCAGCAGTATATTGACAGAGAACTTCCAGAAATACAAGCTAGATTCAGAAGAGGACATGGAATGAGGGATATCATTGCTGATGTCAGATGGACCTTAGCTGAAAGCAAAGAATACCAGAGAGATGTTTACTTATGTTCTATTGACTATGCAAAAGCATTTGATTGTGTGGATCACAACAAATTATAGATAACATTGAGAAGAGTGAGAATTCCAGAACACTTGATCGTACTCATGAGGAACCTGTACGTAGATCAGGAAGCTGTCGTTCAAACAGAACAAGGGGATACTGCATAGTTCAAAATCAAGAAGGGAGTGCATCAAGTTTGTATACTTTCATCATACTTATTCAACTTGTATGCTGAGCAAATAATCCAAGAAGCTGGATTATATGAAGAATGTGGCATCAAGATTGGAGGAAGACTCATTAACAACCTGAGATATGCAGATGACACAACTCTGCTTGCTGAAAATGAGGATGACTTAAAGCACTTACTGATGAAGATTAAAGACTACGGTCTGCAATATGGATTACACCTCAATATAAAGAAAACAAAAATCCTCACAACTGGTCCAATAAACAGCTTCACGGTGGATGGAGAAAAGATTGAAGTTGTCAAGAATTTCATATTACTTGGGTCTACAATCAAAACTAATGGAAGCAGCTGTCAAGACATCAGACAGTGTATTGCATTGGGCAATGTACTGTTGCAAAGGAGTGATGAAGAGCAGAGATGTCTCATTGAAGACTAAGGTGCACCTACCTAAAGCCATGGTATTTTCAATCACTTCTTATGCATGTGAGAGTTGGACAATGAATAAGGAAGATCAAAGAAGAGTTGAGACTTTTGAGTTGTGGTGTTGGAGAAGAATGCTAAGAGTACCATGGTCTGCTAAGAGAGCTAACAAATCTGTCCTGGAGGAAGTGAAGACAGAATGCTCTTTGGAATCAAGAATGGCCAGCCTTTATCTCACCTTCTTTGGTCATGTTGTCAGAAGGAACCACTCCCTGGAGAAGGATATCATGCTTGGTAAAGTGGAGGGTCAACAAAGAAGGGGAAGGCCCTCAATGAGATGGATAGACATAGTGGCTGCAGCAATGGGATCTGATATAGCAAGGATCATGAAGCTGGCACAGGACAGGGCAGTGTTTCATTCTGCTGTGCATAGAGTGACTATGAGTTGGAGACGACTCATTAGCACCTAACAACAACAACAACAAGCATAAATACTACACTATAGTGTAAAGGAGTTCTGGTGGTTAAAAGCAGTAGGCTGCTTACCAAAAGTTCAGCAGTTCAATCCAACCAGCTGCTCTGTGGGAGAAAGATGAGGTAGTCTGCTTCTAAAAAGATTTACAGCCTTAGAAACCCTATGAGGCAGTTCTACTTTGTCCTATAGGGATTGACTCAGAATTGCCTCGATGGCAGTGAGTTTATGGTGTAAACATAAAAGTTAAGTTTACACTACAGTGTATTCTAATAGGGGCAAAGTGACTGAGTGGTTAAGGCAATTGACTCTTATTCCACTGCACTCTGCACATATAGGTTCAAATTACATCCTTGTCAGATGTTACTTTGGGGAGTCCTGGTGGCACAGTGGCTAAAGTACTAAACTGCTAATTGAAAGGTCAGCAGTTTGAACCCACCAGCTGCTCTTCGGGACAAAGATGTGGCAGTCTGCTTCCACAAAGATTACACCACTGGAAACCCTATGGCTTCATTCTACTCTGACCTATAGAGTCACTATGAGTCAGAATTGACTCAATGGCTATAGGTGGTGTGGGTGGTGTTGTGTAGTCTAATAACTGTACAATAACATTATGGAAAAGTTTAAAATATGAGAATTAGCAAAATGTGACACAGAGACATGAAGTGAGCACATAAAAATGGCACTGAGAGACTTAGCACAGGGTTGCCACCAACCTTCAATTTTTAAGAAATGCAGTGTCTGCAACATGCAATAAAATGAGATAATCCTATAGTGGTAGTGTTTGGGGGAAAATAAAAACAGCAAAGAAAGAAAAGACCAAAATGGATGTAAGAAGGAACTCTGAAACTTGTTCTTGAAAGGAGACTAGTTAACGGAATAGAAGAAATTATGAACTAAAAGAGTTGAACAGAAGATTGAAAAGGGAGGGCCAAGAAAACAAAGTAAAATATTGTAATGAAATGTGCAAAGATCTGGTATTAGTAAACCAAAAGGAAAAAATAGGGTCATCATTTGTAAAGGTGAAAGAACTGAAGAAAAAATTCAAGCTTCAAATTGAAATATTGAATAGTTCTATGGACGAAATATTGAACAATTCAGGAAGTATCAAAAGAAGATGGAAGAAATACAGAATCACTGTACCAAAAAGAATTGATTGACATTCAGCAATTTCAGGAGGTAGCATAATCAAGAACTGATGATACTGAAGTCCAAGCTACTCTGAAGGCATTGGCAAAGAACAAAGCTTCAGGAACTGAAGGAATGCCAATTGAGATGTTTCAACAAACAGATGCCACTCTGGAAGCACTCAATTTTCTACAAGAAACATGAAACACAGCCAGCCAATCAACTAAAAAGATCTGTATTTATGACCATTACAAGGGAAGATGATCAAACAGAATGTGGAAATTATCTAATATCATTAATGTCACATACAAGTAAAATTTTGCTAAAGACAATTCAAAAACATTGCAGCAGTACATTGACAGGAAACTGCCAGAAATTTAAGCTGGATTCAGAAAAGGATGTGAAAAAAGGGATATCACTGCTGATGTCAGATGGATCTTGGCCGACAGCAAAGAAAACCAGAAAAAAAAAAATTGCCTCTGTTTTATTGACTATGCAAAGGAATTTGACTATATGAATCATAACAAATTAAGGATAACATTGTAAAGAGGAATGGTTTTATTCCAGAACACTTAAAGGTGTTCATGTAGAACCTGTACATAGACCAAGAGGCAGTTATTCAGACAAAACAAGGGGATATTGTGTGGTATAAAATCAGGAGAGGTGTGTGTCAGAGTTCTATCCTTTCACCATATTTATTCAATCTGTATGCTCAGCAAATCATCTGAGAAACTGGACTTGTATGAAGAAGCATCAGAATTGGAGGAAGACTCATTAACATTCTCAGATATGCAGATGACACAGCCTTCCTTGCCGAAAGCAAAGATGACTTGAAGCACTTACTGTTGAAGAGCAAAGACTACAGCCTTCAGTGTGGATTACACCTCAAAGTAAAGAAAATAGAAATCCTCATAACTGGACGAATAAGAATATTATGATAAAGGGAGAAAAGATTGAAATTGTCAAGGATTTCATTTTATTTGGATCCACAATCAACGCACACAGAAGCAGCTGTCAAGATATCAAATTATATATTGCATTGGGAAATGCTGCTGCAAAATACCTCTGTAAGTACTAAAATCCAAAGATGTCACCATGAGGATTTTATTGTTAAGTGCGGTCGAGTTGGCTCTGACTCATAGCAATCCTATGTACAACATAAAGAAACACTAGCCTGTCCTGCGCCATCCTCACAACCCTTGCTATACCTGAGGTCATTGTTCAACCACTGTGTCAATCTATCTTGTTGATGATCTTCCCCATTTTGCTGACCCTGTACTTTACCTAGCATGATATCCTTCTCCAGGGAATGGTCCTTTCTGACAACATGACCAAAGTAGCTGAGACGATGTCTGGCCATTCTTGTTTTCAAGAAGCATTCTGCCTGCACTTCCTCCAGGACAAATTTGTTCATCCTTTGAGGACTAAAGTGTGCCTGATCCAAACATGGTATATTCAATTGCCTCTTATGCACGTGAAAGCTAGACAATGAATACAAAAGACCAAAGAAGAATCGATACGTTTGACTTATGGTGTTGTCAAAGAATATTGAATATAACATAGACTGCTAGAAGAATGAACAAATTGTCTTGGAAGAAGTACAGGCAGAATGCTCCTTACAAATAAGAATAGTAAGACTTTGTCTCACATTCTTTGGACATGTTACCGGGGGAAACTGGTTCCTGGAGAAGAACATCGTGCTTGGGAAAGCAGAGGGTCAGCAAAAGAGTCTCTCAATGAGATGTACAGACACAGTGGCTGCAACAATGGGCTCAAACATAGCAACAATTGTGAGGATGGTGTTGGACCAGGTAGTGTTTCTTTCTGTTGTATGCAGGGTCCCGATGAGTTGGAGCTGACTTGACAGCACCTAACAATAACGACAACAAACACTGTTATAAGAGAATACAATGAGATACCTCTTCACATCAACTAGGATGACTATCATAAACTTGATAGACAATAACAAGTGTCAACAAAGATATGGAGAAATTAAAGCCTCATTTATTGCTGGTGGGATTGTAAATTGATTTCGCTGCTTTAGAATATAGTTTGGCAGTTTCTCAAAATGTTAAACGTAAAGTTACCATATAAGTCAGCAACCCCACTCCTAGATATATAGCCAAGAGAAATAATAACATAGTTCCATATGAAAATTTCTAAACAAATGCTCATAGCAGCATTATTCATAATATCTGAAATGTAAGCTTATCAGCAGGTGAGTGGATAAACAAAATGTGACAAATCCATAAAATGGAATATTATATACGATACAAAATTCAATAAAAATCAAAGCTAGCATTCTGTGAGACAAAATTTACTATATTGAATTTATAATAAAGCATATTTTATTGTTATTTATAAGTTATGTACTATATATATGATTTAAGGAGGTCTGGTGGTATAGTGGTTGAGGCATTTGGCTGCTAACCACAAGGCCAGCAGTTCAAACCCACGAGACACTTCACAGAAGAGAGATTGAGCAATCTGTTTCTGTAGATTTACAGCCTTGGAAACCCATTGGGGGTCTCTTTGAATTAGAATAGACTCAATTGCAGAGTGTTTTATATATATTATTTATATCAGTAAAGTTTATAATAAACTTATGTACATATATATATGTATATATTGTTCCCAGAGAGACCATTGTTAACAATTTGCCAGTACACCACTGTTTAGTATAGTCTTCTATCTTCTTTTGTATGTTTGAAAGTCTTTGTAATAAATATTTTGAAGAAAAAATAAATAAAAATCTATATAAGCTGAAGAAATTGATATAAAGGAAATTGTGGTATTTGTGGAAATAAACTTTTAGAAAATTTGAAATAAATACATCTGCAAAAGTAATCTACACAAGCAAGTCAAAAAGCTCCACAGTAAAACAGCAAGAAATAGAAAATTTATTGGCTCAGAGAGGACAACCAGGAGTAGCACAAAGAATTTCAAATGATAGAAAGAGTAATGAGACCTGTGGATGTGCTGAGAAACATTTTCTGACAATTTAACATAATATTATCCTCTTTGGAACAGTAAAGACAAAATTAGATTGTCAAGATGACAGAAGGAATGTGACCAGACAAGAAGAGGTGTCATGGTAGCAAAAAAAAGGCAGTGATGTTAATTGATAACTTTTTTTTAACTTTTTATTGTGATTTGAGTGAAAATTTGTAGAGCAAATTGGTTTTCTGTTCAACAATTGATACACATTTTGATTACAATCCCCACAATATAAGAGCAGTCTTTCTGCTTTCTCCCTGTGTTTACCATTTCCATTTGTTCTTCTTTCCTATCCCTTCTTGCTTTCTGAGCTTTATTCCTGGGCAAATGCTGCCCTTTTGACCTCATATTGTTGAGTGTTCCAAGGAGTGTGTTGGCCCTTGATGTTATTGTTCACTTTATAGTCCCATCTATTGTTTGACTGTAATTGAACCATGGGAGTGAGTTTGGTTCTAGGCTTGAAGAGTGTCCAAGAGCCATAGTCTTTGGGGTTCTACTCATCTTGGTCAGATAAGTAAATAATAACTTTTTGGGGGGACCCTCAGTACACAAAAACTAAAAAAACATCTTCCAGAAAAAACAAAAATTGATCATCTTAAAATGGTAGTAGATGAAAGACACAATGATCTGTACATTATATTTTTTAAATAAATATTGGAGTCCTTTAGGCTATAGTTGTGTGGAACTTTATAGAGAATGAAATATGAATTAATTGCCCACATTCAATTATGAAGAATGAAAGAATCAACTGAGATAAAAAGAATTTTTTTCAAAAGTATGGTTCAAGTAATAGAGAAATATATATTGTAGTGTAAAATGACATAATAATACCTTATGGGAATTTTATTTATATCCTCATGCATTTAACACCTGTTGATTTGATGGGACTAATATAATGAACATCTATATCTACTAAGTGAACTGTCTAAAATAAAGGTACATTATATACACTCAAGAGAGATCTTTTTTTGGTAAATTTTTTTTTCAATTTTGCTTCTTCATAGTATGTAATTATTTGGTTTGGAGAGGAAGCAAGGAGGAACAAAGACACAAAAAACTGTAAAAGCAACTAGTTTCAAATCTCCATCACATAGCAGAAAACCAACTAAGACAGGTGTTCACTGTAGGAAATTATATAAACACTGGTTTCAATATTGGTCATGGGGGGATATATAAGATAGTCCCCACTACTTATATTATATTTGACTATTTAGAGCCATATGTTATTAACTCTATATCTGAAATTTAAAAATTGGTGTTCATGATGACAGTAAGGAGCTCTGGTGGCCTAGTGCCTAAGGCATTTCACTGCTAACCAGAAGGTTGGAGGTTCAAACTCCCCAGCCACTCCATGGAAGGAAGACTGGGCAATCTACTTCGGTAAATATTTACTGCCTTGGAAATCCAAAGTGGGTCACTATGAGCTAAAATCGACTCTATGGCAGTGAGTTTGTTCTCTTGTTTTCTGTTTTTTGTTTTTATGACAACAGTAATGAAATCATTTTTTGTTATTGTCATTCCAGGTACCCATTTCTATTACCTATATTGGATGTGAAATTTGTGGCCCAAAAGATCGTAAATGCTATTTTAGAGGAAGAACTTTACGTAACATTTCCCAAATATTTATATGTTCTACAGAGCATGAAACTGTAAGTTATAATGACTCCCTTCTATCGCTTCAGTTATTTGTAAACAAAGTGGCTAACCATTGTTACCTCTTTTGCCTAGAAAGAAATTATATTTTCTCAAATGACAAAAGGAAGAATTGTAACAGTGCAAGGACAATTTGTTGGACCATTACAAGCTGTGTCCTTGTTACTTTGGCATCAAGAAAATGTAGGCCTTTCTGAGTACAAGTTATTTATGTTCAACACTGAATCAAACAAATGCCAAATTCTTTTTTGTTATTTTTTGGTGAATTATTTTATTTTGACTAATGTAAACTTCAAAGGTTCCTGAGTGGTGCTAAAAGTCTATACTCAACTACTAAGCTAAAGGTTGGTGGTTGAAACCCATCCAGTGGTACCATGGAAGAATGGCCTAGTGATCTGCTTCCATAAAAGATTACAGTCAAGAAAACCCTATGGAGCAGTCCTAATCTGTGATCATGGGGTTTCTATGAGTCAGAATCAATTCAACAGGAATGGGTCTGTTTTTTGGTTTTTAATGTAGACTTTTGTTTTGAAAACAAAGGACAAAAAACCTGAGTATGTTGCCAAGTGAATATTAAGGGTATTTGGCAAGCTCCTCATTTCATTTAGAGAGCCCATACAACTCCAAGCAAAGCCTATGCTATGAGCTCCAGCATATTCCTGCATGGATTTGGCCTAGGCCCACCATCTTCTCTGGAGATAATACAAAACAACACCTAAGATTCTCAGAAATCCTACTGTGCCAGGCACCACACAGCATAACAGAATGGCCTGCACTGTATCACAGTCGGTCCTCTCCCAGTCTCTTTAGGGTCTGTGTTGTCATTATCCCATTCATGATGGGGAATCTGAGGCTTAGCCAGGTAAGTAGTTTATGTAGGGTAAACAGCTAATAAGTGCTAGAACAAAGTTTCAAATCAAAGTTTCAAATCTGAGCTTAAGCACTTCTTGTCCTTCACTCCTGTAATTGTTTGTATAACATCTGTTTTCCTTGCAGGACCCCACTTCTGAATTGCTCGTTGCTCAATCCTTAGGTGTCTAGTATACAATAAGCACACAACCAATATTTGTTAACTAGGACTGAGTTGAGCACAACTGAGGTGACCTAAACAGAACTAAGGTGAAGGCACAGCCCCTGTCCTCCAGGAGCAAAGGCAGTGGTTCTCCACTGTGAGTGTACCTTGTAGTCACCCAAGGAATATTTAAAACTCCTTAAGCCTGGGCGCAGGCCCAGACATTCTGCTTAAGTTGGCCTGGTTTTCTTTCTAGTATTTGCTATCATTTGTTGATCTGGTAAATAAAATACCATAGTCTTTCCTTAGAACTCAGTGAATATGGGTGTATATAGTGGCCTGAGCGTTGGGATTTTTCAAAGCTTCTGAGTGGTTCAGATGCACAACCAGGGTTGAAACCCACCAGAATGAGGGTGATGGGTGGTGCTCAGGGTTGGGACTCATATAGTGATGTACACAGCATGGGCCACTGTAGTCCACACTTTGTGAAATTCACAATTAATCTTTGCCAAGAAGTTTCTTTGACTCTTCTTGAAGGGATGCCATTTTGTTCTCTGCTTTTCTCTAGATTGCTATCTACAAAAATGTTTCTTGCCCTTGCACTGTACCTTGGAGTAGACACATGCACTGCTGCATTAGAAGAGAGAAAGACAGCAGAGGAAATTCATACTGAAACAGAGGAAATACCAAAAGCTCAATCCTCAAGTGTGGTGATGCAATAAACACAAAGTATTATAAAGATAAACTAGAATTATATTATAAAGATAAAGTAGAATTTCTACCAGTGCTATTTAATGCCCTTAGTCTGTCAAGACTCACAGGGCTTCCAAAAATGACAGAATGCAGCTTGCAAACTGATTTTTGTACAGGCATTCAAATTGTCTAATTTTCACTATTTTTTCATTACATAATTAAGGACATCACAGCCTTTCCATTGAATTCAATCAACATATTTATAAAAAGAAATGAAAGACAATTGACCCTAATTTAATGTTAGACAATATATTAGAAAAGGTATAATCACAACTAACCGCTTTGTAAATCACTGTTTTAAGCTGATAATTTTTCAACATGAGATTTAAGGCTACATATTAGTTTTATAATTAAGAAAAATAATTACTTCATGAATTAAAGTTGTATTTGTACTGCCTATTCCTATTGAGTTGGATGATCATATCAAGGTCCTTAATGGGAATGAACTTCATTATTAGATAAAATAAATCTGTAACTAAACATTTTGTTTGCATCTGAGAGTATCAAACAATTCCTAGCTTCTTTACTCGTTGTTGTTGTTGTTGTTATGTGCCATCGAGTTAGACCCGACTCACAGCGACCCCTCCTTGGGTTTCTGAGGTGATATCACTATGGAAGTAGATTGCCCAACCTTCCTTTTGAGGAGTGGCTGGGGGTTTGAACCGCCAGCCTTCTTGTTAGCAGTCAAGTACCTTAGCCTCTATGCTACCAGAGCTCCCTCTTTACAGAGAATTAAAAATACATATTAGATTTTTATACTCTACTGGATTGAGAAGGAAAACTTATTTTTATAGTTAATTCAGTAAAATGATCTTCCCATTGATACATCTGAATACATGATGTAAGTTCCCTTTTTAAAAATTTATACTCTAAAATGTACTACACATGCCAGCCACTTACAAACTGTTCCGAACAATGACATCTTCTGTGTTCAGATTAATCCTTGAGCTGTGATCATTAAGCATCAGTCTAGCAGGTTCAGTGAGTGATGGTAAAACCAAAGAGTAAAATTTCAAGTAAATATAAGTATATATATTGTTGAACACTCACTATATGTAAGATATACCAGATTATTTGGAATGTAATATTTCCACATTCATGCAAAGTATACTTTAATTTGAGATGTAAATTTGATCTAATAAAGGAATAAAACATTACAGATAAGCAATGTGTTGTTGTTGTTGTTGTTGTTTGCCATCGAGTTGCAATATTTTCCAGGAAATTAACTGTCTTTTCTCTTAGTCTGGGTTCTCTAGAGAAGGAAAACCAGTGAAGCATACACATATAGAGAAAATTTTACTTCAAGGAAATGGCCCACACAATTGCAAAGAAAGGGCTCACACAATCATGCAGGCTAGCAAGTCCCAAATCCATGGCTCAGGCAACAGGCTGAGCCAGCAAAACCTTTGCTGGCTCAGATGATTGCAGAACCTGACGAACCCAAAATCTGCAGATCAGAAGGCAAGCTGGAGACCTCTGCAGACTTACATCCTAAGAACCAGAAGTCAGATGAAGAGAAGAGTGCAGGGTCAAGAAAAGAGAGTGAGCTTTGCCAGAACATCCATTTGAGTACTGAAGGCAGACCACATGCACCAAGGAAACTCCTCTTTCAACTAATTGGCTGCTCACATAAGACCACAAAGGATAGTGATTACATAGTGCAAAAAATAGTGTGGGGGCTGCATCATCTGACTTCCTCCAACTTCAAAAGTGGGGTATAGTGAATTACTTACTATGGCTGTTCTAGCCATGATCTTTGTGACTCCCACCAAATGACTGGGTCGGACTATGCAAATATGAGGTACTTGGGGCCCACCAAAGGGATTGGATAGCTTGTTAATAAAGTGAATAAGGTATATGGCACCCTTGATTTTGATCAGATCAACAGCAACAGCTGAAGGCTGATTGCTATGAGGTAGAGGTCAAATGTGATTCCACCCTTCAAACTTTTTTTACCAATTCTGACACCAACCTTCCCTCACACAATACTCTTTACTTCTCTGCTGGGTTCAATAATTCATTGCATTGGCCACACAGAATTCATCGGCAATACTCATAATTTTGTGGTTTATTAGGGAAGTAATAGGTTATAATTCAGAATCAGAAATGACTCAGGATACAGGTCTTCAATGAGAAGAGTTTCTTTTTAGCCATGCCACTGCATGCTTCTCTCTGGCCTCAGCTACTGGCCTGCTTAAGCGAGGGTTAAAAAGCTCTTTTAGCTCTGTTAGTGGGTGACCAGAAAGGCAATCCACCTGGCCAGAGGCAGTCAGCTTTATTGCTCCATGGCTAGCCCACTGCTCTGTCTCACGCCAATCTCTTAATTCTGCTGCCTCTGCTGTCTCTGTGTCTCTGCTATCTCAACAAAGTGTTACAGCACTCACTCTCTCTCTTTCTCTCTCTCTCTCTCTCTCTCCCTCCCTCTGTCTCCTGGGTCGAGGAAGTCCAGCACTGGGATTTTGGGTCCAAGGACACACTCTACTCCTGGTTATTTCTTTTCTTTTCTTTTCTTTTTTTTTAATTATGATTTGGGTGAAAGTTTACAGAAAAAAATCACTTTCCATACAGCAGTTCACATACACTTTGTCTCACGACACTGCATAAAATTTACCCCAATGCAACAGCTCCCTCCCATTTCCTCCCAATAGTTACCTCTTCCCTCTGTCCATCCCTCAATGCACTCCTGCCCCCTGAGCTGTCTCCCAGTGCATACACAGACCTTCTTTCTCCCATGACTGTTCTTTCCAAGGAGTGTATCAACCTCAGGTAAATGTTCAACTTATATGCCTGTCCTTTGTTTGGCTGGAAGCCACAAATGTGGGTTCAACTCCAGACCTGAAGGGCAGCTAGGGGCCATAGTCTCAGTGGTTCTACCAGGCTCTATCAGACCAGCAAACCTGGTCCCTCTTTTTTTTTTTTTTTTTCCAAATGATTTTGAGCTTTGTTCCACATTGTTCTCCCTCTCTATCCAGGATCTCCTACATAGATCCACCTCCGAGCAGTTGACAATGGTAGCTGGACACCATCTAGTTCTTCTGGTCTCATAGTCCTATGGGCTGTGGATTGCATGGTATACCAGTCACTTGGACTAATTGTTTCCAGAAATCTTTGGTTTTCCTCATTCTTCTTTGCTCTGCATGAGGAGAGACCCATTATGGCTTGCAAGCTTTAAGATCCCAGTCACTACTTGCCAAAGTAGGAGGTGGAAAAATGTTTTGTGTAGTATGTTATGTCAATTGAGCTTGATGTCCCCTGTGACTATGGTCTCAAGCTCACATGATCAACTACTTGCTCCCTCTGGGTAGCTGGCTGTGACCAAGAAGTGATTACAACCTTGTCCCTTGTCAGCTCTATTATACACCTGGGAATTCTTACAGAACACACAAATACACTTGTGGAAACATTGTCTGCCAACTCTATAAATGGTCTTGGCTACACTCCCCACTGCATAGACATACCTAATAGTTCAGCCTGTGCACCCATCTATCCACCCATATATCCATGTTTGCCTTCACTGACAGCACAGTACTGTATGTGCAAAAGGGTTCATCTTTGTTGTCTGTACCTCCCATGCACCTCTCTCTGTCTTCCTCTTCATCAATGCCACCATGTTTAACACTCACATTTGGTACATTGCCCTTCTCTTCACCCTAATCAATATTTATCTCTACCTATCTAACAGGGTACCCTCCCCTCCTCTCCCACCCCTGGTAACCAACAAAGAAAATTTCCTTCCCTATATAAACCTTTCCTTGACTTTTTATAATAATGGACTAATACAATATTTATCCTTCTATGATGGACTTATTTCACTCAGCATAATTTCCTCCAAGTTCATCCACATTATGCAGTATTTGCAGACTTTATGTTATTCTTTAGAATTGAATAGTATTCCATTGTATGTATGTGCCATGGGTTGGTTATCCATTCCTCAGTTGATGGACACCTAGGTTGTCTCCATCTTTTGGCTATTGTAAATAGTGCTGCAGTGAACATGGGTGTGCATATGTCTGTTCTTGTCATGGCTCTCACTTCTTTAGGATATATACCTAGTAGTAGAAAGTCTAGGTCAAATGGTATTTCTAATTCCAACTTTTTATGGAATCGCCATACTGCTTTTCAAAGTGGTTGTGCCATTTGACAGTCCCATCAGCAGTGTATGAGAGTCCCAATCTTTCTACATCCTCGCCAGCATTTGTTATTTTCTGTCTTGTTGGACTTTGCTACTAGTGCTGGGGCAAGCGGTATCTCGTTGTGATTTACATCTCTCTAATGCCTAAGGATTGTGAGCATTTATTAATATGTTTGTTGGCTGCCTGAATATCCTTCTTGGTGAAGTGTCTTCATGTCTTCTGCCCATTTTTGAATTGGATTATTTGTCTTTTTGTTATTGAGGTGTTAGAGTTGTCTATAAATTCTAGAGATAAGTCCCTTGTCAGACACGTCATTACCAAATATTTTTTCCCAATCTGTAGGTTCTCTTTTGACTCTTTTGGAGAAGTCTTTGGAAGCACACAAAAATTTCATTTTTAGAATGTTCCATTCATATAGTTTCTCTTCTGCTGTTTGTGCATTTCGGGTTATGTTTGATAGTCTATTTATGCCATATATTTGTTGTTGTTGTTGTTATTTGCAGACTCATAGTGACCCCTCCTTGGGTTTCCAAGGCAGTATCTCTACGGAAGTAGGATTGCCCAACCTTCCTTCCAAGGAGTGGCTGGCGGATTTGAACCACCAGCCTTCTGGTTAGCAGTCCAGTGCCTTAGGCACTATGCTACCATATGCCATATATTAGGGCCCCTAAATTTGCCTGCAGCTTTTCTTTGAGGAACTTTATAGTTTTAGGTTTCACATATAACTCTTTGATCCATCTGGAGTTAGTTTTTGTGTATGGTGTGAGGTACAGATCTTGTTTCATTTTTCTGCAACTGAATATACAGTTTCCCAGCACCATTTATTAAACAAATGTTCTCTTCCCCATTTAATGGATTTTGGCCCTTTATCAAAGATCAGCTGACCCTAGGTCAATGGATCTATTTCTGGGTTCTTAATTCTATTCCATTGGTCTCTGTCATTTTACCAACACCAGGCAGTTTTGACTACTGTGGCTATATAGTAGGTTTTGAGATCCAGGAGTCTGAAACCTCCTACTTTATTCTTCTTCAATAGTGCTTTGCTTATTCGAGGTCTCTTTCCTTTCCATATAAAGTTAGTGGCTGGTTTTTCCATATCCTTAAAAAATGTTGATGGGTTATGGATTGGGATTGAATTAAATGTATAGATTGCTTTGGGTAGAATTGACATTTTCACAATGTTCAATCTTCCTATCAAGGAGCATGGATGTTCTTCCATTTATGTAGATCTCTTTTGGCTTCTCAAAGTAGTGTTTTATAGTTTTCTTAGTACAGAAATTTTGTGTCCCTGGTAAGATTGATTCCAAAGTATTTTATCTTTTTGGCAGCTATTGTAAATGGTGTTGATTTCTTTATTTCTTTTTCAGCAATCTCTTCGCTGGTGTAGAGAAATCCAACTGGTTTTTGGATGTTAATCTTGTATCCTGCCATTATGCTAAATTTCTCAATTAGTTCCAGTAGGTTTTTGACTGATAGGAGCTCTGGTAGCATAGTGCCTAAGGCACTTGACTGCTAACCAGAAGGCTGGCGGTTCAAACCCACCAGCCACTCTTCAGAAGGAAGATGGGGCAATCTACTTCCGTAGTGATACTGCCTCAGAAACCCAAGGAGGGGTCGCTATGAGTTGGGTCCGACTCGACAGCACATAACAACAACAACAGCAACAGGTTTTTGACTGTGTCTCTTGGGTTTTTCGAAGTATAAGATCATATCCTCAGCAAATAGGGATAGTTTGACTTCTTCCTTACCAATTTCGATGCCTTTGGTTTCCCTTTCTTGCCTTCGTGCCCTGGCTACAACTTCCACTACAATGCTGAATAGAAGTGATGCTAGCAGGCATCCTTGTCTGGTTCCTGTTTGTAAGGGGAATGGTTTCAGTCTCTCTCCATTGAGAATAATGTTGGCTGTTTGTTTGGCATAGATGCCTTTATTATGTTGAGGAATTTCCCTTCTATTCTTATTTTTCTGAGAGTTTTGATCAGGAATGGGTGTTGGATTTTATCAAATACCTTTTCTGCATCAACTGATATGATCATGTGGTTCCTTTTCTTTGTTTTACTTATGTGATGGATGATGTTGATTGTTTTTCTAATGTTGAACCATCCTTGCATACCTGATATGAACCCCATTTGGTCATAATGAATGATTTTCTTGATATTGTTGGAGTCTATTGGCTAGGATTTTGTTGAAGATTTTTGCATCTATATTCCTGAGAGATATTGGTCTATAGTTTTCTTTTTGAGTGATGTCTTTGCTTATTTTGGTATCAAGGTTATGCTTGCTTCATAAAATGAGTTAGGGAGGATTCCACACTTTTCTATGTGTTCTGGTTACCTAGTGCCACTCTGACAAGAATAAATACCATAAATGGGATGGCTTAAACAAATAGGTATTTATTCTTATAATTTGGAGGCTTTAAGTCCAAATTCAAAGTGCCAAGCTCTAACGGCTGGGTGAAAGCCCCTAAGCCTTGAGCTTCAGTTCTGCCTCCAGCTCCCAGCCCACTGAAGCTAGAGGCTTTTCTTCACTCAGACAGCTGCTGGCAGCTGAGGCTGCCAAGCCCAAGGTTGACAAGTAAAAAGGCACAGTCCTGGTGTTACCAAACACATGGAAGGTCATTAATTCAAGTCTATTGTAAGTCCCAAAGTCAGCAGAGCATGGCAGGCTGCTGAACAACTGCATGGCTACATGCAGGGCTCAAGTGTGCCATAAGCTAGAGATCATTCCCCCAAGTCTTCTGCTTATATACAGGAAGAAGACCACATTACCTAAGGCAGCTACTCACAGTAGATTCCACCATGGATTTGATTACCAGTCTCATCATGGAGAATACTACATCCAGCTGCCCAACCATTCAACCAAGCCCAGACAAGTTGACACACAAACTGAACTACCACACTATGTTTTGGAATAGTTTGAGTAGGATTGGTGTCAATTCTTCTCTGAATGTTTGGTAGAATTCTCCAGTGAAATAGTCTGGGCCAGAACTTGTTTTTTGTTGGTAATTTTTTGATGACCTGTTCAATTTTTTCTTTTGTTATGGATCAGTTCAACTTTTCCATATCAGTCTGTGTTAGTTTAGGTAAGTGGTGTGTTTCTAGAAATCTGTCCATTTCTTCCAGATTTTCAACTTCGTTGGAGTACACTTCTACATAGTATCTTAATACTATCCTTTTTATTTCAATTAGTTCTGTTGTGATGTCACCCATTTCATTTCTTATTCATGTTATTTGTATTCTCTCTCTCTTTTCCATTGTTAAATTTGCCAGTGGCTTGTCAATTTTATTAATCTTTTCAGAAAACCAACTTCTGGTCTTGTTGATTTTTTCAATTGTCTTCTATTTTCTGCTTCATTGATTTCTGCTTGAATTTTTATTACTTCCTTTCTTCTGGTGACCATAGGCTTTTCTTGCTGTTCTTTAAAGTATTGAACACAGGAAAAATAAGCAAATAATGAAAGAAAGGGGGAAAAAAAGGAAACACTGCAATATCTGAGAAAAAAAGGTAGAGAAGGAGAATAATGAAGAAAAAATGGGAAAAATGAAAAAAGTAAAACAAGGAAGGGGTTAACCACAAGAAAGTAGGAAAAAAAATTCAAACCAGGAACAGGAAAAAGAGAAAAAGCCTAAAACTGAAACCTAGGAAGGGAAGAATAAAGATTAATAATAAAAAGGAAAATAATAATAATAATAATAATAACAGTAGTTAAAAAACAAACTAAGAAAAAGAAAAAAAAAAATCAGGTCAGGCCAGGGCAGGGCACCCAGGCTCCATCCAAGCACACAGACTGGGATGGAATTCCTGCCAGCATAGAAGGTGAGTGGGAGTGGGGCATGGCTGCACCTCCATTCACTAAGAGGGTGTGGGATATAAGAGTAACAAGGGAAATGTCACTCCTTTCCAGTCCTCCACATCCAGAATGTCCCTGTGGTTCCCAGCAAGTGGAGCCTGTTCTTAAGTCCCTGGAATCTGGGAGAATGCTGTCACTTTAAATATCCAAAATGGTCAAACCACTTGTAAACATTCAAAATGGCTGCATCCTCCAGACAGGCAAAAGTCCACAGCTTACCCCACCTTCCTCTTTGCTGCTTTCCCTTTTATTCACCAGCCACCAGAGAAGGTCTCCATGCAGTCCCTGGCTAGCAAGGCTGATTTTTAGGTTAATTCTTAGTTCCTAACACTACTTGGCAATATCCAACCTGTCTGTGCCATCAGGATCACTGCCAGACCACAGCTCCATATGTCCAATGATCCCAACTGCACAAAGGTGCCATGTATCTTATTCACTTTATTAACAAGCTAATCCAATCCCCTTAGTGAGTCACAAGCACCTCATATTTACATAGTTCAATGCAGTCATCTAGTGGGAGTCACAAAGATCATGGTTAGAAGAGCCATATTAAATAATTCACTGAACACATAGTGTGTGCCAAACCTCTGAGAATCATAGCCTAGCCAAGATGGCACATAATGTTAGCCATCACATCTTTTAACAGATTTGCTAGTAAAAAAGTATTTCTAAAAATGTGACACCTTTCTGCCTTCTTAAACCAAAGACCCAAAAACATAAAACCAAACCAAACTCACTGCTGTCCAGTCAACCCTGACTCATAGGGACCCCTCCTTGGGTTTCTGAGGTGGTATCTCTAAGGAAGTATGATTGCCCAGTCTTCCTTCTGAGGAGTGGCTGGTGGGTTTGAACTGCCAGTCTTCTGGTTAGTAGTTAAATGCCTTAGGCACTATACCACCAGAGCTCCCAAAGACCCAAAGTACTATTTATTTTTCCTTAATGCCTCAGGATCATTAATAAACTTTTTTTAATAACTCAGCTTACACCTGGCAGTGGCTTTTGAGGACCTTTTATCTTTAAATAAACTAGTTAACAACCCTCCCTAAGCTATGAGAATACCTGTTCTGTCAGCTTTCACTGATTCAACCAAGAATGTCTATTTGCTACTTCTGGATATCGGCCTGTTTTATTTTCAAGGACCTCTAGTGGCATAGTGGGTAAGGCATTTAACAGCCAGTCACAAAGTCAGTGATTCAAATTGACAAGCTGCTGCATGGGAGAAAGATGGCGCAATCTACTTCCATAAAGAGTTACAGTCTTAGAAATCCAATGGAGGCCCCTATGAGTTGGAATCTATTTGATGGCAGTGGGTTTGGTTTGGGTTTTTATTTTCAATTATCTAGCCTGAAGAAAGTCTCTTATTTATCAACTCATCCATTCAACATTGGCTGAGTACCACATATGCTCAGTACTAAACATATGTTGTTATTGTGGTCAGGTGCCAGTGGGTCAGTTCCAACTCATAGCAACCCTGTGTATAACAGGGTTATATATATATAACAATGTCTAGTCCTGCACCGTCTTCACACACATTGTTATGCTTGAGCCCGTTGTTACAGCCACAGTGTCAATCCATCTCTTTGAGGGCCTTCCTCATTTTCACTGACCTTGTATTTTAGTAAACATGATATCCTTCTCCAGGGACTGGTCCCACTTAATAACAATACCAAAGTACAAGAGACAAAGTCTGGCCATTCTTGCTTTTAAAGAGCGTTCTGGCTCTACCTCTTCCAGGACAAATTTGTTCATTCATCTGGAATTCCATTGTTGTTGTTGTTATGCGCCATCGAGCCAGACCCGACTCATAGTGACCCCTCTTTGGGTTTCCAAGGCAGTATCACTACGGAAATAGATTGCCCAAACTTCCTTCCAAGGAGTGGCTAGTGGGTTTGAACCACCAGCATTCTGGTTAATAGTCAAGTGCCTTAGGCACTATGCTACCGGAAGTCCATAGTATAGTCAATATTCTTCACCAACACAACTCAAATTAAGCAGTTCTTCTGTGGACTAGCTTTCACATGTATCTGAGGCCATTGATAATAACCATGGGCTGTTTGTTTTGCATATATACCAATATCCTCTGGTGGTGTAGTGCCTAAGGTAGCTGACTGCTAACCAGAAGGCTGGAGGTTCAAACCCACCAGCCACTATGGAAGAAAGACTGGACACTCTACTTCTGTAAAGATTTACCACCTTGGAAACTCAAAGACTGTTGCTATGAGTCAGAATCAACTTCTTGGCAGTGAGTTTGGGTTGTTTTGTTTTGTTTTGTTTTTGTCTTGATTTGCCCTTTATTATGTTGATGAGTGTTCCTTCTATTCCTATTTTGCTGAGAGTTTTGAACAGCGATTGGTATTGGATTTTATCAAACACCTCTTCTGCATCAATTGATAGGATCATATGGTTCTGTACTTTTGTTTTATTTACATGAGGGATTATACTGATTCTTTTTCTGATGCTGAACCATCCTTGCATACCTAGTATGAATCTCACTTGGTCATGGTGTATTATTTTCTTGTTGGATTCTGTTGGCTAGGATTTTGTTGAAGATTTTTGCATCTATATTCATGAGGAATATTGGTCTATAGTTCTCCTTTTCAGTGATATCTTTACCTGGTTTTGGTATCAGTGTTATGCTTGCTTCATAGGATGACTTTGGGAGTATTCCATCATTTTCTGTGTTCTGAAATCATTTGAGCAGTATAGATGTCAGCTTTTCTCTGAATATTTGATAGAATTCTCCAGTGAAGTGGTCTGGGCCTGGACATTATTGGGGGGGAGGGGTTAATGACCTGCTCAATTTTTTCCTTTGTTATGGGTCTGTTCAAGTACTCTATCTCAGGCTGGGTTAGTTTAGGTAGGTCTCGTGTTTCTAGAAATGCATCCATCTCTTCTAGGTTTTCAAATCTGTGGGAGTACTGTTCTTTATAATATTCTGTTATTATCTTTTTTTATTTCAATTTGTTCTATTGTGATGCCACCTTTTTTCACTCATTACTCATGTTATTTGCATCTGCTCTGTCTTTTCCTTTGTTAAATTTTCCAGTGGCTTGTTGATTTTTTAATCTTTTCTAAGAACCAACTTCTTATCTTATTGATTTTCTCTATTGTTTTTGTGTTTTCTGCTTCATTTATTTCCTGCTCTGATCTTTATTATTTCCTTTGTTCTGGATACTGTAGCTTTCTTTTGTTGCTCTTTTTCTAATTGTTGGACTTGTTGAGTTAAATTGTTGATTTTGACTCTTTCTTCTATATTTGCAGAAGCTTTGGTGGAGCCCCCTAGAGCCAGGAAAGGGAGGGAGCAGGAGAGGCCAGGGACATCTGGAGTGGCAGGATATCCAGGTAAAAAGGGGCAGGAGGCAGGGCTAGACCCCAAACCCCCTAGAGCCAGGAAAGGGAGGAAGTGGCCAGGGACTACAAAGTGGCAGTTTCCAGGTAAGAATTAGGTAAAGAGAGGGCATAAAGGTTTCCAACAGCTAAGGGAGACAAACTTCTCTGTCGGTTTGTCATCCTGTGGGGCTTTTACGTTGCTGTGAGGCTTGAGGCTCTGCCATTGGTGTTTCAGACGCCAGCAGAGTGGCACATGGTGCACAGGTTTCAATGCAGCTTATAGACTAAGACAGACTAGGAAGAAAGAGGAGGCCATCCACTTCTCAAAAAATGGCCAGGGAAAACATTATGAATAGCAGAGAAACACTGTCTGATATGTTATTGGGCAACTTTATGAATAGCTTGGAAACATTGCCCGATGCAGTGTCCAGATGAGCCCCTGGGGTCAGAAGGCACTCAAAATAGGTGGGAAAAGAGCTGTCTCATCAGAGTAGAACCAGCCTTAATGATATGGATAAAATAATTCTTTCAGGACATCCATGTGCTGATGTGGCATGACTCAAATCAAAGGATGTTTCAAGATCTGTCCTAAAGTACAATGCTGTCAGTAATAGGATAATATCCATATGCCTACAAGGAAGACCCGTTAATACTACTATTATTCAAATTTACGCACCAACCACCAAAGCCAACGATGAGGAAATGGAAGATTTTTATCAACTTCTGCAGTCTGAAATTGACTGAACATGCAATCAAGACATGTTGCTTATCACTGGTGACTGGAAGGCAAAAGTTGGAAACAAAGAAGAATCACTGGTAGTTGGAAAATTTGGCCTTTGTGACAGAAATAATGCTGGAGATAGCATGATAGAATTTTGCAAGACCAATGCCTTATTCATTGCAAATACCTTCTTTCAACAACACAAATGGCAATTATACATGTAGACTTCACCAGATGGAGTACACAGGAATGAGATTGACTACATCTGTGGCAAGATGAGATGGAAAAGCTCAATTATCTTCAGCCAAAACAAAGCCAGGAGCTGATAGTGGAACAGGCCATCAACTGCTCATATGCAAGTTCAACTTGAAGTTAAAGACAATTAAAACAAGTCCACAAGAGCCAAAATATGACCTGGAATATATCTCTCCTGAATTTGGAGACCATCTAAAGAATAAATTTGATGGGTTGAACACCAGTGACTGAAAACCAGAAGAATTGTGGGATGACATCAAGAGCATCATCCATGAAGAAAGCAAGATGTCATTAAAAATACGAGAAAGAAAGAAAAGACCAAAATGGATGTCAGAAGAGATTCTGAAACTTGCCCTTGAACAAAGAGTAGCTAAAGCAAATGGAAGAAATGACAAGATAAAAGAGCTAAACAGATGATTGCAAAGAGCAGCTCAAGCAGACAAAGCCAATTACTATAATGAATTGTTCAAAGACATGGAGTTAGAAAACCAAAAAAGAACCCACTCAGCAGTTCTCAAGCTGAAAGAACTGAGGAAAAAATTTAAGCCTTGAGATGCAATATTGAAAGATTCAATGGGCAAAATATTGAATGATGCAGGAAGCATCAAAAGAAGATGGAAGGAATACACAGAGTCACTGTACCAAAAAGAACTGATCAATCTTCAACCATTTCAGGAGGTGGCATATGATCAAGAACCAATGATATTGAAGGAAGAAGTCAAAGATGCACTGAAGGAATTGGTGAAGAACAAAGCTCCAGGAATTGACAGAATACCCACTGAGATGTTTCAATAAACAGATGCCCCACTGGAGGCACTCATTCAGTTATGCCAGGAGATTTGGAGGACAGCTACCTGGCCAACTGACTGGAAGAGATCCATATATGTAAGAATTCCAAAGAAAGGTGATCCCACAGAATGTGGAAATTGTCAAACAATATCATTAATATCATACACAAGTAAAATCTTACTGAAGATAATTCAAAAATAGTTGCAGCAGTATATTGACAGAGAACTTCCAGAAATGCAAGCTGAATTCAGAAGAGGACTTGGAATGAGGGATATCATTGCTGATGTCAGATGGATTTTGGCTCAAAGTAAAGAACACCAGAAAGATGTTTACTTGTGCTTTATTGACTATGCAAAAGCATTTGATTGTGTGGATCATAACAAATTGTGGATAACATTGAGAAGAATGGGAATTCCAGAACACTTAATTGTACTTATGAGGAACCTGTACGTAGACCAGAAGGCTGCCGTTCAAACAGGAAAAGGGAACACTTCATGGTTTAAAATCAAGAAGGGAATGTGTCATAGTTGTATCCTTTCACCATACTTATTCAATATGTATGCTGAGCAAATAATCCGAGAAGCTGGACTATATAAAGAAGAATGTGGCATCAGGATTGGAGGAAGAATCATTAACAACCTGCAATACACTGACGACAGAGCTTTGCTTGGTGAAATTGAGGATGACTTGAAGTACTTACTGATGAAGATTGAAAAATACAGTCTGCAGTATGGATTACATCTCAATATAAAGCAAACAAAAATCCTCACAATTGGACATATAAGCAGCATTACAATAAATGGAGAAAAGATTGAAGTTGTCAAAGACTTCACATTGCTTGATTCTACAATCGACACCAACGGAAGCAGCAGTCAGGACATCAGATGACGTATAACACTGGGCATATCAGCTGCAAAGGACCTCTTTCAAGTGCTGAAGAGCAAAGATGTCTCCTTGAGAACTAAGGTATACCTGACACAAGCCATGGTATTTTCAATAGCCTCATATGCATGTGAGAGCTGGACAATGAATAAGGAAGATTGATGAAGAATTGATGCTTTTGAGCTGTGGTGTTGGTGAAGAATGCTGAAAGTACTGTGGATTGCTAAAAGAACTAACAGCTCTGTCCTAGAGGAAGTGCAGCCAGAATGCTCCTTGGAGGAGAGAATTGCCAGACTTCATTTCACATACTTTAGTCATGTTGTCAGAAGGGACCATTCCCTGGAGAAGGATGTCATGCTTGGTAAGGTGGAGGGTCAACGAAAGAGGGGAAGTCCTTCAACAAAGTGGGTTGACACAGTGGCAGCAGCGATGGACTCAAGTATAGCAAGCATCATGGAGTTGGCTCAGGACCAGGCAGTGTTTCATTCTGCTATGCATAGGGTCATTACGAGTGAGTCAGAGATGACTCAACAGCACCTAACAACAACCACTGGTATAGTGCCTAAGGCATTTGACTGCTGATCAGAAAGCTGGCAGTTCAAACTTACCAGCCCCTCTTCAGAAGGAAGATTGGGCAATCTACTTCTGTATAAATACCACCTTGAAAACCCAAGAAGTCACTAAGAGTCAGGAGCAGGTCAACGGCAGTGAGTTTGAGTTTTTTTGTTTGTTTCTTCTTTGATGTGTGCCTTTATTGCTATAAATTGACCTCAAGTACTCCTTTCACTGTGTCCCAAAGGTTTGGTAAATTGTATTTTCATTCTCATTTGTTTCTAGGAATTTTATTATTTAACACTTTATTTCTTCTGTTACCCAGTAGTTTTTAAGCAGTGTATTTTAAAGTTTCCACATTTTTTATTTTTCCCTGGGTCTTCCTATTACTGATTTTTAATTTCATAGCATTGTGATGTAAGAAAATGTTTTGTAGTATTTCAATGTTTTTAAATGTATTGAGGCTTGTTTTGTCATCTAACTTATAGTCTATTCTGGAGAATGATCCATGTGCTCACAAGAAGAATGTGTATTGTGCTTTTGTTGGGAGGAGTGCTTTGTACATGTCTATGAAGTCAAGTTGGTTGATTGTGTTGTTCAGTTCTTCAGTATCTTTCTTCAATTGTTTCTAGTTGTTCTGTCTTTCCTTGAAAGTGGTGTGTTAAAGACTCCTACTACTATTGTGTTGTTGTTGTCAAATGCCATCTAACTGGCTCCAACTTATAGAAACCCTATGCACAACAGAATGAAGCACTGCCCATCTTGTGCCGACATCACAATCCTTGCTATACTTGAGCCCATTGTTGCAGCCACTGTGTCAATCCATCTTGCTGAGGCCCTTCCCCTTTTTTGCTGACCCTACACTCTGCCAAGCATGATACCCTTCTCCAAGGAATGGTCCTTTCTGGCAATATGATCAAAGTTGTTGTTGTTGTTGTTGTTAAGTGCCGTCGAGTCGTTTCCGACTCATAGCGACCCCATGCCACAGCAGAACGAAACACTGCCCGATCCCGCACCAGC
>NW_006921647.1:12486884-12488397 GCF_000298275.1 Orycteropus afer afer
GCCGTCAAGGCAGATCCAACTCATAGTGAGCCCTTCTTGGGTTTCTAAGGTGGTATCACTACAGAAGTAGATTGCCCAACCTTCCTTCCAGGGAGTGGCTGGTGGGTTTGAACCACCAGCCTTCTGGTTAGCAGTCAAATGCCTTAGGCACTATGCCAGAAGGATCGTTAATTTTCTTTGTGGTTACCCTGAAGCAAATTCTTGTCTCCCTAAGTTCAGAACAGTCTGTTCTATAAAGACATTGTCCTGTCTTCCTCTCCATCTGCAAGCTTTGTAATTAAAACTTTTATTCCCTCTATTTGCTTTGTTACTGGTGTCATTTTCAGATTGACTCCCCTATTTCTCTATCAACATTTTTTGTGAGCTTATTTTGAGGATCTTTTTCTGGTTTGATTTCTTGGTGGTGGTGTCAAGTGTCTTGATTTTAATTTGTTGTGCTCTGCTGTGAGTTTTCTCTTGGAAGGAGTCCCTTCAGCACTTCTTGTAAGGTTGATCTGGTTTTCACAAATTCCCTTACTTTCTGTTTGTCTGGGAATGTCTTGATTTCACCCTCATATTTTAGGGACAGTTTGGCTGGATATATAATTATTGGGTGGCAATTCTTTTTCTTCAAGGTTTTGTATATGCCATCGCATTCCCTTCTTTCCTACATGGTTGCTGCTGAAAAATCAGAGCTTTGTCTTCTTGGTTGCCCATTGTAGGTAATATTTTGTTTTACCTGGGTTGCTCCCAAGATTCTTTGTCTTTGCTTCTGGAAATTTGATTATGATATGTCTTGGTGACTTTCTCTTGCGGTCTACCCTGTATGGAGTTTGTTGAGCTTCTTGGATGGATATCTTTTCTTCTTTCATGATATGGGGAATTTTTTCTCTTAGAAAGTCTTCAACAATTTTCTCAATGGGATTTTTTTTCCTCCTCTTGTTCTGGGATTCCAGTCAGGTGTATGTTGGTTATTTTCATGTCATCCCATATAAGTCTTAGGTTTTCTTTATTTCTCTTAAATTTTTGTTCTGAATTTTCTTCATACAAGCTGGCATCAAGGGGTTTGTCTTCTAGCTGGGAAATACTTTCTTCAGCCAGTTATAGTCTACTCTTTTGTCCTTCTAATGAATGTTCTATCTCCAAAATTTTAGTGTTCATCTTCTGGATTTCTAATTGCTGTTTTTGCATGATGTCTAATTGTGTATTTATTTTGTTATTTTGCTCTTGAATGATTTTCCTGAATTCTTCAAAGGTATTGTCTGTCTTCTTGTTGTTTCTGCTTACAGTTTTACTTCAGCCCTTGGAGGGAATTTTATATATATATATATAAAATCAAACTCACTGCCGTCAGGTCGATTTGACTCATACCAACCTCTCCTTAGGTTTCTGAGACAGTATCTCTATGGAATTAGATTGCCCAATTTTCCTTCTTAGGAGTAGCTGGTGGGTTTGAACCACCAGCCTTCTTGTTAGCAGTCAAATGCCTTAGGCACTACATCACCACAGCTTATATATATTATATATATAATAT
>NW_006921647.1:12489407-12490772 GCF_000298275.1 Orycteropus afer afer
GTTATGTGCCGTCGAGTCGGCCCCGACTCATAGCGACCCCTCCTTGGGTTTCCGAGGCAGTATCACTACGGAAGTAGGATTGCCCAACCTTCCTTCCGAATATAATATATATACACACACACACACATATAATATATATACACACACACAAAAAAAAAAAATCAATATAAGATCATTCTATTGTTTATTCTGCCTTGGGGAGATTTCCTAATTCTTTAGCTTCCACATGTGTTTCTACTATCTTGTCCTGTTTGTTTATTTGTTTTTGTTTTTGTTGTTGTTGTTGTTGTTACTGTTGATTTGAAGTTGTCTGAGCTCTGGTGTAGGGCCTAAGGCATTTGACTGCTAACCAGAAGGCTGGCGGTGAATTTGGTTTTTTTGTTTTTTGTTTTTGTTTTTTTTCTTTTTGGTTTGGTTGTTTCCTAGACATTTTGAAATTGTTGTCTTTATTTGTTAGTTATATACTGATTTGTTTCACTCTGGTTTTATGTTTTACTTTGTTTCAATATATCTGGAAGTGTGGAGCAGGTGTGTGGAGCAGGTTGTTAACTCAGCTGTACTGGATTGCTCTCCAACTTTCTCAGTGTTGGTGGAATCACTGGTGGGGATGAGGGTGCAGGACTCTGTTAATCATGAAGAAAATTTGCAGTAGGAAAGCAGATGTTGCCCACTGTCTGTTGTTGACCTTGTGGTGCCGGGGCTATTGGTGTTATTTGCCTGTTGGGTTAGGTGGTTGGTGTAGTAGTTACAGCTGACTTGTGGGTGGTTAGTATGTTCTTCCCATTGGATGAAGCGGGGGGGGGGGATAGCCAAGGAGAAGAAGAGATGAAAAGATAGGACAAAAATAGATCACAAGAAATAGGGAAAAAGGAAAAAGAATGTAAGAAAAACAGAGAAAACAAAAGTGGGGAGATGAGAAGGATGAAGCTTTGGCAAAAATGAAAGAAAACAAGGAGGCAATGGGTCAAGTGACCAGATATAAAGGAAGAAAAATTGGGAAGCAGATAGTAGAAAAATGAAGGGAGGGGTAAGGTATTTGAAGAGGGATCCCTCCAGTTATGTTCAGCCAGCAGCCCTGGGAACTAACCACTGTGCCAGAATGACTCTGTGTCTTACTCACAAGAGCACCCATGCTAGAGAAAGGAGAGTCACACAAGATGCAACCCTTAGGTGAGAAAGCCAAAGCCTGTTTTCTGTGCTTCTTGTTGTTGTTAGGTGCCTTTGATCAGCTCCAATTCATAGCAACCCTATGTACCACAGAATAAAACATTGCCTGGCCCTGTGCCAACCCCACAATCCTTGCTTTAACTGAGACCATAATTGCAGCCCCTGTATCAATCCATCATATTGAAGGCCTTCCCCTTT
>NW_006921647.1:12491573-12496149 GCF_000298275.1 Orycteropus afer afer
ATGTACAGGTTCCTCATGAGCACAATTAAGTGTTCTGGAATTCCCATTCTTCTCAATGTTATCCATAATTTGTTATGATCCACACAATAGAATATTTTTTTCATAATCAAGAAAACACAAATAAATATCTTTCTGGTATTCTTTGCTTTCAGCCAAGATCCAGCAATGATAGCCCTAGTTCCACATCCTCTTCTGAACCCAGCTTGCATTTCTGACAGTTCCATGTCAATGTACTGATACTACCATTTTTAGATTATCTTCAGCAAATTTTCACTTGTGTGTTATATTAATGATATTGTTTGATAATTTCTGCACTCTGCTACATCATCTTTCTTTGTAATAGGCATAAATATGAATCTGTTCTAGCTGATTGACCAGGTTGTTGTCTTCCAAATTTCTTTATATAAGCAAGTGAGTGTTTAGAGCATTATATCCATTTGTTGAAACATTTCTATTGGCATTCCTTTAATTCCTGGAGCCGTATTCTTCACCAATGCCTTCAGTGTAGCCTGGACTTCTTTCTTCAGTATCATCAGTTCTTAATCACAAGCTAACTCCTGAAGTGGTTGAACATTGACCACTTATTTGTGGTACAATGACTCTGTGTATTAATTCTGTCTTCTTTTGATGCTTCCCATTTTGTTCAATATTTTACCCATAAAATCCTTCAGCAGTGTAACTCAAGACTTGAATTTTTCTTCAGTTCCTCCAACTTGAGAAATGCCAAGTGTGTTCCTCCCTTTTGATTTTCTAACTCCACGTCTTTGCACATTTCATTATAATGTTTTCCTTTGTTTTCTTGAGCCACCTTTTGAAATCTGTTCAGCTCTTTTACTTCACTTCTTCCATTTGCTTTAGTTTCCCTACTTTAAGAGCAAGTTTCAGAGTCTCTTCTGGCATCCACTTTGGTCTTTTCTTTATTGTCTGTCTTTTTAATAACTTTTTTGCTTTCTTCATGTATGATGTCCTTGATGTCATCCCACAACTCATTTGATCTTCAGTCATTAGTGTTCAATATATGAAATCTATTCTTGAGATGGTCTCTAAATTCAGGTAGGATACACTCAATGTTCTACTGTGGCTCTTGTGGACTTGTTTCAGGTTTTTGTAGCTTCCATTTAGACTTGCACATGAGCAATTGATGACCTACTCCATAGTTGGTCTCTGTCCTTGTTCTGACCATGATGTTGAGCTTCTTCTTGTCTTTTTCCATAGATTTAGTCAATTTGATTCTTGTGTACTCTTTTAGGTGAGATCCATGTATATAGTCACCCTTTATGCTATTGAAAAAATGTCATACCCAATGAATAGGTTGTTGGTCTTGCAAAATTCTGTCATGCAATCTCTGGCATCATTTCTACCACCAAAGGCCATATTTTGCAACTTTAAATCCTTCTTTGTTTCCAGCATTCACATTCAAATCACCGGTAATTATCGATGCATTTTGATTGCATGCCTGATAAATTTCAGACTACAGAAGTTGATAAAAATCTTCAATTTCTTCATCTTTGCCGTTATTAGTCAGTATGTAAATTTGAATAATAGTTGTATTAACTATCACTGACAGTATTGTACTTTAGGATAAATATTGAAATGTTCTTTTTGACAATGAATACAACACTGTTCCTCTTCAATTTGTCTTCAATTTTTCTTCTCCTAGCAGGGTACCAATAAACGTTCTAACTGATTTTTGTGTTTTTCCTGGCACTACTCCAGCTAAGACTCTCCTCTGTGATTGTGTCACTTTATGGGAGTTGAATGGGTGAAGGAGGTGATACATAAATCATGCTGAAGTAGCCCAACTACTCCTGCTTTACCAGGCACTCTGGAGCAAGGCAATTATCAGGGGAATATAGATCTTTTTTTCTTTTTTCCTGATTTATTCAGAAGTTCCATATGGACTAGTAGTGGTCATGTAACACTCATTGCTACTAACTCATTTAGCTCTCATCCCCTTTCCATGAGGTAAATATTGGTACATACTAAGAAAATCCTCCTTTGTAGAAGAAGAAATCAAAGCACCAAGAAATGAAGCAATTTTTACCAACATTGCAGAGAGGATAGAGGCAGATGAAGGATTCCAACCCATACATTAACCTTTAGATCCCCCTGCCCATTTGGGTACCTAAATGCAGGAGCCCTCAGGACACCAAGTGCATAAAAAATGAGTAGGCATCTGCCAAGAGAGAAATAAGGTAGTGGATTTGCTCTGTGTCTTGTATCAAGCCAACACTGAGACAGTGGCACACTGAATGAACTCTAGCATATTCTGCCATTAAGGCTTTTCATGTCACTCTGGCTTATGATGAGATTAATGGCTTCCCCTACAGTACTGGAGACCGCTAAGAAGAGAAGTAACCTTCTGTCCTTCTGAGTGGACTTACAGAGTGGTTGGGCCTGGAAAAGGGTCAGGGGTGTCTTGGCTGAGTCATTCTGGAATAGGTTTCTTATGGAAAGAATGTTAGCAGACTCCAGGCAATGACAGATAGGCAACTGCTTCAGGGGCTAAGGGTGATAGAATGTGTGTATGTGCCACCCATCTTCTTTCTAAGTTCTGCAGAAAGTTACTCCATGACAATAAACCATAGCAGAGCTGTGAGAGGACTCTTCATCTAGTGCCTGGTGAATCACAGTGCCCCACAGCACAAAACAACTCTTTGTTTGGCCAAAATGTCCATGATCCCAGATCCAGCATTCTCATCCCTTTAACAGTGTTTGACACACAGCTAAAACATGCTTCTCTCTCCAGGCTACCCCTGCCAAGTGGCAGAACATTTTATGAGAGAGTGTTTGTAGATTTAACTGGTCTGGTATTATTCTTATGCACCTGGGAGTCATTCTGCCTCTCCTGGTATGTGAACTAAATTAATTTAATGGGAAGAGACTATCCATAAGCTCCCTATCACCATGTTCCACAGAGCTTACAATTATTACTTCCCTAGCTGACTACATCAAGAACACTGGTCAGCCTTGTGCCAAGGACATTCTATGCTCCTCCTCCTTGCCCAGCCTGGCTGTCAAGTCCTTCTGTTTGGAATAATATTATGCCCAGAGTGCACATAGACAAACTCATCCAAGGACCAAGTGGTATGGACAGTACCACAACACAGTGGAAATTATAGTTGTACACTCACTTTGCATCTCAAATATTTCTATTTTTCCCTATTTCTCACCTAGACTACTAATGCAATAGTCTCTTGATATTCTATCTACCCTCTTCTCCACCATGAACTAGTCACAACAAACACTTCTCAAACCCACCAGTTGGATCATTCAATCTCTTTCATAAGATCCTTCAGTGCCTTTCCATTATACTTAGTGTGAACTTTGTGCTCTGGCCCTGCCTGCCTGACTTCTGGCTCTCTTGCTTACTACCTTGTGACCACACCAGCTATCTTTCATGTCCTGTTACCTGACTCAAGGCTTTCACCTAATCTGTTCTTCTAGCAGACAAGCCAATGTCTTTGTTGACAATCATTAATCATTCAGTTATCACTTGACATGTCACTTTCTAGCAACTCTTCTCTTACTCCTCCCCTGACCCTTGTCTAGGAGCTCTGGTGCCACAGTGCCTAATGCATTTGACTGCTAACCAGAAGGCTGGTGGTTCAAACCCACCAGCTACTCCTTGGAAGGAAGTTTGGGCAATCAACTTCTGTAGTGATACCACCTTGGAAACCCAAAGAGGAGTCGCTATGGCTGTGAGTTTGGTTTTGGTTTGGTTATACACTTGAACATCATCAGATGGAATACTTCAGGATC
The DNA here is from genome assembly GCF_000298275.1 of Orycteropus afer afer. Classification (NCBI taxonomy): domain Eukaryota; kingdom Metazoa; phylum Chordata; class Mammalia; order Tubulidentata; family Orycteropodidae; genus Orycteropus; species Orycteropus afer. Next base: position 12,495,336 of record NW_006921647.1, read on the forward strand.
AAATAGACAATATCTGTGGAAAGAGGTGATGAAGCACCTCAATATCGTCAATCAAAACAGGGCCAGAAATTGACTGTGGAATAGACCATCAATTCCTCATATGCAAGTTCAAGTTGGAGCTGAAAAAAACTAAAACCAGTCCATGAAAGCCAAAATATGACCTTGACTATATGCCACCTGAAATTAGAGAACATCTCAAAAATAGATTTGACTCATTGAACCCCAGTGACCAAAAACCAGACAAAGTATGGGATGATATCAAGAACATCATACAAGAAGAATGCAAATAGTCATTAAAAAGACAAGAAAGGAAGAAAACACCAAAATGTTTGTCAGAAGAGACTCTGAAACTTGCTCTTTAACAGAGAAGAGCTAAAGAAAATGGAAAAAATGATGAAATAAAAGAACTAAACAGATTTCAAAGAGGGGCTCAAGAAGACATAGTAAAGTATTATAATGAAATGTGCAAAGACCTGGAGTTAGAAAAGCAAAAGGGAAGGACACACTCAGCATTTCTTGAACTGAAAGAGCTGAAGAAAAAAATCAAGGCTAGAGTTAAAATATTGAAGGAGTCAGGGCCAACTCGACAGCACATAACAACAACAACAACATGGGCAAAATATAGAACTATGCAGGAAGCATCAAGAGAGTAAAGAATACACAGAAACACTGTATTAAAAAGAATTCATTGGGAGTTCTGGCAAGATGGTGGACTAGGCAGAAAGACTGCACAGATCCTCTCCAACAAAAAAAAAGGGAAACCAATTAACACAGACACAGAAGATAATCCTGGACCCCTGAGCCTTGAAGGGAA
>NW_006921647.1:12502048-12534124 GCF_000298275.1 Orycteropus afer afer
TGAACCCACACCTGTGGTTTCCAGCCAAACAGAAGACAGGCATATGAGTTGAACATTAACCTGAGGTAGATACACTCCTTGGAGAGAATAATCATGGAGAAAGAGGGGCTGCCTATGCACAGGGAGACAGTTTAGGGGGCAGGAGTCCATGGAGGGATGGACACTGGGAAGAGGTAACTATGGGGAGGAAGTGGGTGGGGAGCTGTTGCATTGTGGTAAACTGTGGTCAATGTCATGAGACAAATTATATGTAAACTGCTGTATGGAAAGTGAATTTGCTCTGCAAATCTTCACCCAAATAACAATAATTTTTAAAAAATTCATTAATATACAGGTATTCCAGGAGGTAGCACCTGATCAAGACTCAAAGGTATTGCAGAAAAAAGTCCAAGTTGCCTTAATGTAATTGTCAAGAAATAAGCCTCCAGGAATTGATGGAATACCTGTTGAGATGTTTCAACAAATGGATGCAGGGCTGGAGGTGCTTCCTAATTTATGCCAAGAAATTGGAAGATGGGTACCTGGCCAAATGACTGGAGGAGATGATATTTCTGCCAATTCCAAAGAAAGGTGATCCAACAGAATGTAGAAAATGTCGAACAATATCATTAATATCACATGAAAGTAAAATTTTACTGAAGGTAATTCAAAAACAATTGCAGAAGTATGACTGGGAACTTCCAGAAATTCAAGCTGGATTGAGAAAAGGACATGAAACCAGGGATATCATTGTTAATGTCAAAAGGATCTTGCCTGAAAACAAGGAATATATTGGTGGGTTTTTATTATTATTATTATTGTCTATGCAAAGGCATTCAACTGTGTGGAGCATAACAAATTATGGATAACATTGCAAAGAATGGGAATTCCAGAACACTTAAATGTACTCAAAAGGAACCTGTACATAGACCAAGAGCCAGTCATTTGAACAGAAAAAGGGGATACTGCATACTTTAAAATCAAGAAGGGTGTACATCAGGGTTGTATTCTTTCACCATACTTATTCAATCTGTATACTGAGCAAATAATCCAGACAGGTGAATTATATGAAGAAGAATACAGCATCATGATTAGAGGAAGACTCATTAACAACCTGAGACATGCAGGTGACCCAACCTTGCTTGTTGAAAGTGAAGAACACTTGCAGCCCTTAGTGATGAAGATCAGACTACAATCTTCAGTGCGGATTACACCTCAATATAAAGAAAATAAAAATCCTCACAACTTGAACAATAAGCAATATCACAATAAATGGAGAAAATCTTGAAGTTGTTACAGATTTCATTTTACTTGGATCCATAATCAACACCCATGGAAACAGCAGCAAGAAAATCAGCCATCATTTTGCTTTGGGGGGGATCTCTGGTGGTGTAATGCTTAAGGCATTTGACTGCAAACCAGAAGGCTGGTGTTTCAAACCCACCAGCCACTCCTTGGAAGGAAGATTGGGCAATCTACTTCAATAGAGACATTGCCTCAGAAACCCAAGGAGGGGTCGCTATGAGTCAAATCCACTCTATGGCAATGAGTTTGGTGGTTTTTATTACACTGGGCAAATCTGCTGCAAAAGACCTCTTTGAAGTGTTAAGGAGCAGAGGTGTCACTTTGAAGACTAAGGTGCACCTAACCCAAGACATGGTATTTTCAATCGCTTCATATGTGTGTGAAAGCTGGACAATGAATAAGAAAGATCAAAGGAGATTCGATACCCTTGAATTGTATTGGCAAAGAATACTGAAAATACCATGGACAACCAGAAGAACAAACAAAACTATCCTGAAAGTGCAGCCAGAATCCTCCTTAGCAGTGACAATGGCCAGACTTTTTCTTACTTACTTTGGTCATATGGTCAGAAGGAACCATTCCATAGAGAAGGATATCATGCTTGGTAAAGTAGAGGGTCAGTGAAAAAGGGGAAGACCCTCAAGGAAATGGATTGTCACAGGGGCTGCAACAATAGGGTCAAGTGTAGCAAGGATTGTGAGGATGTGCAGGACCAGGGCAGTGTTTTGTTCTGTGGTACATAGGGTCAGCATGAGTTAGAGCCAATTCAACAGCACCTAACAACAACAACATGTTAATTGCAACATTAATCACAATAGCAAAATGGTGGGAAAAATTTGTGACCAACAACAAATGCATGGCTAAACAAACTATGGTACATACACACAATGGAATACTATGGAACATGAAAGAATATTGATAAATCTGTGAAACACCCCGTAAGATGGGTGAACCTAAAGGACATAATGTTGAGTGAAATTAGTGAATTACAAAACAGCAAATATTGTATGAGACCACTACTAGACAAAGTGAAGGAAAAGTTTACTCAGAGAAATAAATTTTCTTTGAATTATACCAGAAGTTGGAGAGGAAGGAAGGGTAATCACTAACTAGACGACAGACAATATTAACTTGTGTGAAAGAAAAGGCAATATACAATAAGGGGAAGTCAGCACAAATTGATTAAGGTGAAGAAAGACACTGAAAAGAGCACAAGACTTAAACATAGCAAAGGTGAATACTATTACATACCCAAGCTATACTATTTTCCATCACCTTATATGCATGTGAAAACTGAACAATGAATAAGGAAAGCCAAAGAAGAATTGGTACCTTTGAGTTGTGGTGTTGGCAAAGAATATTGAAAATACCATGGACTGACAGAGAAATGAACAGACCTGTCCTGGAAGTGCAGCAGAAATGCTCCTTAGAAGCAAGAATGGCTAGACATTGTCTCACCTACTTTGGTCATACTGTCAGAAGGGACCAGTCCCTGGAGAAAGATACCATGCTTGGTAAAGTGGATGATCAGAGGAAAAAGGGGAAAACCCTCAATGAGATGGATTGACACAGTGGCTGCAATGATGGGCTCAAGTGTAGCAAAGATTGTGAGGCTGGTGCCAGACCAGTTAGTGTTTCATTTCATTGTACATAGGGTCACTATGAGTTGGAATCAACTCAACAACATCTAACAACAATATTACATATCCAATCCTGTAATATCAGTAACAATAATCTATAAGTAAATACACAGATAGACATACAAGCTGAACAAGGTTGGGAAGTCAAATTGGACTACACCCATAAATATATAGGTTTGACAGTGGATATTTCTACATATATATTTACATATGCTGCAAATACATCCAAGAATATAGTACAGCATAACAGGGAGCAAAGTTATGAAAACTTTTTAGCCATAACCAAACACTTTTAGGGAATGGGTCCTCGGCCTGGGGGCTCAGGACCACAGTCTTAGGAGGACACCAAGGTCAACTGGCAAAACATAGTCTACTAAGACATCTCACTTTCATAAGTAGAAGCTGGGGTCTTAAAAATTTGTGAGCAGCCATGTAATGTGCAACTATTGGTCTCTCCCCTTCCAGAGGAAAAAAAAAAAAACAGTGAAGAAGATCAAAGCTGCAAGGAACAATTAGTCCAAGGGATTAATGGGCCACACAAACCCCAGCTTTCACAACTCTGAGACCAGAAGAACTAGACGGTGTCTGGCTACAACTACTGACCACTCTGAAAAGAATCACAATTAGAGCTCTTGGACAGAGTGAGAGAAAAATGTGAAACAAAACTCAAAACCATAAAAAAATACCAAGGTTACTGGACTGATAGAGAGTGGTGGAACTCCTGAGACAATGGCCCTTGGACACCCTTTTGGTGTGCAACAGAACTCACTTCTATTGTATAACTTTCAGCCAAATGGTAGGTATATAATAAGGTGAATGATAATCTCAGGGAGGTATGGGTTGCTTAGGAAAATCAACCACATGAGATCAAAAGGGCAGAATTTGCCCAAGAAGAAAGTTCAGAAGGCAGGAAAGGATAGGAAAGAAGAACAAAAGGAAATGGTAAAAAAAAAAAAAAAAAAAAGGGGGGGGGAGGGGGAAGAGAGCTGTTACTTTGTGGGGACTGCAATCAATGTCACAGGACAAAATGCATATGAATTGTTGGATGGAAAACAAATTTGCTCTGTAAATTCTTACCCAAATCACAATAAAAAGTAAAAAAAAAAAAAAGCCCAGGTACATGACACAATACTTTCTTTGCTTCCTGTTACTCATTCAGCAGTAACCTGAAGCTCTGGAAACAGTGACTAGATAAGGGAAACAGACTTTGTGAGACCTAATATCGCTACATTCTTGCTTTCCACTAGCTCACTTCTGCTTGCTAAATAACTCTTATTTAACACCTGATGTGATCTTGGAGGTCTGGTGTCCTGTATATAACCACCTTTGCTCACCAAAGCCTTAAGATCACCTGGCTCCCACTGAGGCACGTGGAAACTCAATTCTGCCCTGCTGGCAGCCAGGGCTTTACCTCAAATGTAAGCCCCTTAATCAACTATACCATAAACCTTGAACTGCCAGCGTCCTTCTCCATTCTCTTGGCCACTTCCATATTTGGAGGCAAATTTAGAGTCACTGGTCTGTGTTAAAACAATTGGAAGCCACCCAGGAAACTAAAGATATGGCTGATAGGAGAGAGACCATTTCAGGGGGAATTCAGAGGCCAGAGACCTCTGTGTGAGATTTCATTCATATTCTTGATGCAGGAGGACAACTGTATGAGTATGAGAACTCCCTGAAAATGCCAAGCAGCACAGTATGGTTGTGGGAAGTGCCCTTTCATATGTGTTGAAGAGGAAAAGGAATTAGGGGTGGCAGCTAGAAAAGTGGTTGCTCCTTTTTGTGGCTCAGCTAGCTATGTATACCCAATTAGCCATGAAAGCACACATAAGAGCATAGCAGGAGGAGTTATAGTTAGAAAGAGAAGGGCTGTAGTCATATGTGGGGCCACAACTGACATTCTAAATAGCCACCTCCATGAGCAGGGTGAACAGCTGGGTTTGCAGAAAGGAGGTGGAGGAAGTAATGATTCAGAGAGAGCAAGCAGTGGGCTGAAGAGTGGAGCTTGAGTGTGGAGCCCAGCTTCCTTCCCACTGGCCACCACCACTGCCACCACCTCCCCTCCAAAAGCCCCTCTCTCCTACTCCAGCCGTGAGGGCAGTGAAAGCAAGCAAGGAGAAGGGTGAGTAAACAACAGGAGGAGTTAGCCTGGCTGGTCAAGCTTACTATGCGTGGAATGTGGAGAAGTCACATTCCCCTGCAAGTCCCCTTCACTTTCTCTCCTCTCCCTTTCCTTCCCCTTCTCTGTTTCCCACTTGCTTACAGAGCAGCACCATCTTGACGCCTGTGTCATAGTCAGTGAAAGGGAGCTTAACTCCAACCACAACAGAGCCAGACAATTAATTCTTTGCTGCAAAAAAATAAAAGCAAGGACATTACAAATGCCTCACTCTCCAGAGCCTACACACAGCTCAGAGCAGCCGACTTAGGCAAAACTCAGAGGGCTAGAGAGAAGCAAGTGTGAGCTATAGGGAAAGAGGAGAAAAAAAAAAAAAAAAAGGATGACTGTCTGAAAGTCCCTTGAGAAACCCTTAAGAGTAGCACAAGAGCAGATTGAGTGGACCTAGTGTTGACAGCAATAAAAAAATAAATAACAACCTAGTAAAAATCTGAAGCCATAGCAAAAATACCACCCTCAGTGGTGGTATTAGGGGTGGCAGCTAGAAAAGTGCATTAGTAGTAGGAGAGAGGAGCTCTCCTACTATTCCCCTGTCCCCCATAAGGAAGCAACCCTTACCTCTGAATGGACCCCACCAGGCCCTAGGTACTAGGTTTGGGGGGACAAGATCACTCACAGGTCAGAGACTTGCAGGAGAAGAGGAAGCCCCATGTAGAAGTCAATACCCATTGATCAAAGATAAACTAGAAATAGTATTAGCTCTGGTTAATATAGAGGCAGAATGCACCCTTATCTTTGGAAACTCTGAGTGTTTTCAAGCCCTCGACCTTGGCAATTGACTTTCTAGGGGTTAATGCCCTCATGGGATTTACCTTGACCACTTCTGCAGGAGAATTTGCCCGGAGGTGCAAGTGGTGAAAGCAGTCCTGAACATAATACCCCTGTTAGAAATACTTAGTTAGGGATCTGGGCACATATCATGTTGTGTTAGACCCGGCTAATATATTCTTTAGCATCCTTGTAGCCCTACTTTCTCAGGACTAGTTTGTCTTTACTTGGGAGCAGAGGTTCTTGGTGTTGCCCAGGAATATCTGCACAGTCCCACTATTTACCATGGTATCGTTGCTAAGGGACTTGATTCTGTTTTCTTTCCCCGATGCTATCCATTGGTTTCATTACATTAATAACATTATATTAACTGATGAAGATGTTTCTCTGTTACAGGATTTTCTAGACATACTAATCACCTACCTCCAGGGGACAGCATGGGCTGTGAACCCACAAAAGTTGCCAGGGATGGTTATATCGGTAAAATTCCTAGGGGTCACCTAGTTGGGTAAGACTTGTGTGTTGCGTGAAGTGATAATCAATAAGATACAGTTATGGATAAGGCATTTGGCTACTAACCAGAAGGCCAGCGTTTCAAACCCACTAGCTGCTCCATGGAACGAAGATGAGGCAATCTACTTCTGTAAAGATTTGCAGCCTCGGAAACCCAATGGGGGTTGCTATGAGTCAGACTCGACTCGATGGCAGTAAGTTTGTTTGAGTTTTTTTTTTTTTTTTTTTTTTTTAGGATTACAAAAGAAATGCAAGCCTTTATGGGTCTTTTGGGGTATTATACCCAACTTGGCCCAGTGCTTGAGACTACTCTATTGATTGATTTAAAAAATAAATAAATATAAAGTACCTCTTGGGAGTGAGGCAAAGAATAGCAGCAAGCTTTTGAGAAATTGAAATTATTTGTTGCACAAGGGAAAGCACTGGGTACAATCCAGAAAGAGCTGACCTTCAGATTAGATGTAAACAGCATCGAGAATGGCTTTGCTGAGCTTTGTTGATAACTCAGAATGGAACAAATGTACCCCTAGGGTTTCGGACCCAGTTGTGGAAGGGGGCAGAAAATCTACAGTCCCAAAGAGAACCAATTGTTGGTGGCCTATAACAGTTTCCATCAAGTGGAATTGCTAACAGGTATGGAGCTGTAACCCTTCACACAGTTTTGCCCATTAATGAATGGGCTGTTTTCCAAGTCATCAACAGTTATCATCCAGACAGCTACACTGATCAAATGGCATAGATATATGCAACAGCACAGTGCCCTTTCCACCAGTCTGTGTCTCAAGAGTTGCAAGCTATACTTGGTCTAATGACATATCAAGGTGACCTCCCAGCAGAGGTTTGCATGCCACCAGAACCACCTTCCCTCTCCACTAATAGAGGGGTAGGCCCAGCAGATGTCTGGTACATGAATAGCTCTAGTCCAGGCATCCCATCACTGTGGACAGCAGTGGCCATGCAAGCCTTTATTTATACCATCTGATTAGAAACTGGCTCAGCAAAGCAGTCACTGGGCCAAATTAAAGGCTGTGTGGGTGGTCATCACCCCTGAGCCCTGGCTTTCACCCTTTGCATAGACACTCAGGCAGTAGCCTGTGGGTTAACTACGTGAATTTGCCAATAGCATAAGAAACAGAGATCATTAATGGACAAAGTTCTGTGTGGTAAAGCCCTGTGGCAGTACGTCTAGGATTGCCTCCAAACTTTGGGCACTAACCTGTTTTTCACATACCACCCATTCACCTCTTCCCTGTTGGGAAACCAAGAAGCAGATGTTACAGCACAAGTTATAACTGTCCATTCATAAGGGGAAACTGCCCACTGGATTCACTAGAAGAGTAGACACCATAGTTTCTGTGTTGGTTGAGAAATAGCAAAAGAGTTAAGCATAGCAGTAAAATGTAGTGATTTGGTGGCTGCTGTACAAAATTGCCATGTGTGCTCACATCTATGTCCAAGGTATCTGCTCCATGATCCTCGACAAATATATGAGAATACAGCTACTAATGGACTAGCAGGTAGATTAGGATAGGGCCCCAGCCCGCAGTGAAGGAGCGAAATACACTATTATAGTGTGGGCATGGTTACCAGCTTAATCCAGGTGTTCCAATATGAATGAGTGAACCAGGCTGCTATAATAAAGGGATTGCAAAAAATATATGAAGTGTATATTTCAGAGGCCTGTCTATTTAGTGGAAGAATAAAAAGAGAGTCTTAGAGGATTTCCTAGAACAAAGATCAGGGGGTACAGTGTGTGTCCACCACATCCTAACAGCATTAATGGCAATTATTTCTGATTGGAGTGCATCTTGGCTGGGCAACTACAAAGGTCTGAAATTCAATTGTGGTTTTATAATACGCATAAAATTGTGTAAATAAATTCAGATTTACTTCGGTTGCTCCTATAAGAAGAGACTACATGTAAATTGAAGGATTCTGGAGGACAGTAACAAGGTAATTTATTGTCACTAGGGAGCAAGTGCTCTCAGCCTGTGCACCAGGCCAGTGTCCATCTGAAATGGGATCCTAATAAGCTAGATCTGGAGCCCAATACCTAAGTAGCCCCAGAGGATCACAGAGCTGCAGGACTAGGGCACAGCCAAGGACAGAGCATGATATTCTCTGGATGTTATAGATCTGACGTAGTCTCAATGCTGCTCAGGAAATGAGAAGAATCCCAAGTACTAGAGGGAATTTGTCTGAGTAAGAATGTGTGACCATATGTTGTTCTTTGTTTTTTTGTTTTTGTTTTTTGTTTTTTGTTTGTTTGTTTGTTTGTTTTGCAAGGCAGAGGCTGGGGCTGGTTGTAAATTTATATGCCAAAATAGAAAAGGAAAACCAGGCCACAGAGACCTCCTCCTGCCTCAGTGTCCAAACACAGTTCATCAAGTAAAATCATTTAGAATCACAGATGCAGAGCTCAAAAACCGAATTCCATCCCCTGACAGTGTGACAGCTAAGTTTGTGAGTCAACTTGGCTAGGCCTGGTTGAGTGGCTGGGCAGCTGAATGTAGTTTTTCCCCATGGTGAGACTGGTAATTAACTCCATGGTGGAATCTATTGGAACAGCTGAGTAGCTGCTTTGGGTATGTGGTCTGCTTTTCGTATATAAGAAACAGCTTTAGGAATAGTCTCTAGCTTATGGCATGCTTTAACCCTGCATGTACCATGTCATTGTTTAGCAGCCTCCCATGCTATGCCGACCTTGGGACTTACAATGGACTTGAGTTAATGCCTGCCATGTGGTTTGGTAACATCAAGACTGTGTCATTTTATTTGTCAACCTTAGGCTTGTTAGCCTCAGCAGCCAGTAGCTGCCTGAGTGAAGAGATGCCTCCAGCTTCAGTGGGCTGGGAGCAAGAGGCAGAGCTAAAGCCCAAGGTCGAGGGGTTTCACACAGCCCCTAGAGCCTGGCACTCTGAACTTGGATTTCTAGCCTCCGGAAGTGTGAGGGAAGAAACTCTTGCTTGTTAAGGCCATACCATTTGTTGTATATTCTTGTCAGAGCAGCACCAGGAAACCAGAACAGACAGGAAACACTGGGAAGAAGCATGGCCAAGAAGATGGGTCCTGGGACAAACACTGTGATGTGAGGCAAGAAATCCCATGCAGAGGAGCTGGGAAGAGATTATGAAGCAGTCTGGGAACCCTTTCCTTTCCATGAGTAATCCATCTTGGGTTGACTGAGGCACTCCCCAGGCTCACTTTTCTTCCCAGCCAGTAAGAGATTCCCCTTTGCTATCAGCAAACAGGCTACGATTGAGTACTTAAGGGAGGCCTGGATTCCTTTGTGTTTTCCTCTCCATAAGCTTCCTATCAAATTGGAAACTAAACCAATAAAAAGTGTAGCCTTTGGTGCTTATTCCTTGGGATTGTTCCTTGTGAGGCTGATAATAGAGAAGGCTCTGGAACAGATAGTGTAGGTGCACTTGGGCATCCTTATCCTGTATCAGCAGAGATGATATAGGTGGTGCATGGCAGCACATCTCAGCATCATTAATAATAATTAGTGCCTAGAACTCCATTGGCTTGCCTTATATTTATCTTTGTCATTGGAATTTACAAAGCCACTACGTGGGAATGATGAGCCAATCTGTTTTTGTAAAGATTTACAAGCTTGAAAATGCTAAAGGGAAGTTCTACTCTATCCTATAGGGTCACTATGAGCCAGAATCATATCAATGGCAGTGGGTTTGGTATTTTTGTTTGGGTTTTTTGTTTTGTTTTGTTTTTTGTAATATTGAAATTACACTGGCCTCCATTTATAGTACAGGAGGCCTTTAGTCCCCTTTGGTGTGTCACTGCCAGTTTTTCCTCATTCCCCATGGGAGCCTTTCACACCTTTCTTCTCAAACTCACTGCAGTACTGTTGTCACCTTTCTTAAGGGTGACCTCTCCTACCTGACTAAGAAGATTGAAGCTAAGAAGCATAAAATCCCTCAGCTCCTCAAACCAGTATCTTCAAAAGCATTTATTTACCCATCCACTTCCCTTTTCTTCCTCAGCCTCAGAAGAAGTCAGGCTGCTCATAGCTGATCTCTCATTCAACCCCTTCAGTGTGGTTCCCTCTGCCATATCTCAACTTCTCCACCACTGGCTTCTGCCCTTCATCTTATAAGCATACTAAAGACTATACTAAACTTTAAAATAAAAAAGTAAACTTTACAAAAACTTCCATTCCATTATTGTAGCAACTTTCCCTCTTCTCCATTGTTGTTGTTAGGTGCCATCAAGTCAGCTTCAACCCATAGCAACCCTAGGTACAACGAATGAAGCACTAATGGTCCTATGCCATCCTCACTATCCTTGATATGCCTGAGCCCATCATTGCAGCCTCTGTGTCAACTCATTTCATTAAGGGTCTTCCCCTTGTTCACTGAACCTCAACTTTACCAAGAATTATAGTCTTCTCCAGGGAATGGTCCCTTCTGAAAACATGACCAATGTAAGTAAGACAATATCTGGCCATACTCATTTCTAAATAGTGCACGTACACTATCTGTTCCAGAGCCTTCTCCAGCTCTACTTCTTTTGGCACAAATTTGTTTGTTCTTCTGGCAGTCCATACCTTTTTTCAGTGTTTTTTTGCCAACACTACAATTCAAAGGCATCAACTCTTTCTTTGGTCTTCCTTATTCATTGTCCAATTTTCACACACATATGAGGTGATTTAAAATACCATGGCTTGGATTAGGCACGTCTTGGTCTCCAAAGTGACATCTTTGCTCTTCAACACTTTTGGTCTTTTGCAGCATATTTGCCCAGTGCAATACAACATATGATTTCCTGACTGCTGCTTCCATGGGTGTTGACTGTGGATCCAAGTAGAATGAAATCCCTAACAACTTCAATCTTTTTTCTTTTGTTTATCATGATGTTGCTTATTGGTCCAGATATGAGGATTTGGGGGTTTTTTTAGATTGAGGTGTAATCCATACTGAAGACTGTAGTCTTTGATCTTCATCAGTAAGTGCCTCAAGTCATCTTCACTTTCAAAAAGCAAGGTTGTATCATCTGCATATCACAGTGATTCTTCCTCCAAACCTAATACTGCATTCTTCTTCATATAGCCCACCTTCTTAGATTATTTGTTCAGCATACAGATTGAATAAGTATGGAGAAAGAAACAACCTTGATGTACACCATTCCTGATTTTAAGCCACGAAGTCCCTCATTTTTTATTCAAATGACAGCCTCTTGGTCTATGTACAGGTTCCTCATGAGAACAATTAAGTGTTCTAGAATTCCCATTCTTGGCATCCATAATATTTTCCATTGTTGTTGTTGTTGTTATGTGCCATCAAGTTGGACCCGACTCATAGCAACCCCTCCTTGGGTTTCTGAGGCACTATCATTATGGAAGTAGATTGCCCCATCTTCCTTCCGAGAAGCGGCTAGTGGATTTGAACTTCCAGCATCCTGGTTAGCAGTCAAGTGATTTAGGCACTATGCTACCAGAGCTCCTAAAAGAGATGGCCAGGCTACCTGGCAGGGAGCAGCTGGTGGGTAGTAACATTTAAAATGCAGGCTGGATTACACATGACAGCTGAAAGGGAGGTGGAACCCAAATGTCCGTGAATAGATGAATGGAAAAACAAAATGTGCTACATACACACAATGGAATATTTTACAGCCATAAAGAAAAATGCTAATACAAGCTAAAATATGCATGAAACTAGACAATATTATGCTACCTAAAATATCTGTCACAAAAGGGTAAATAGTGTATGATCCCACTTATATACAATACCTAGACTAGGCAAATACATGTTGTTGTTGTTGTTATGTGCCGTCAAGCCGTACCTCACTCATAGCGACCCCTCCATGGGTTTCCGAGGAAGTATCACTACAGAAGTAGATTGCCCCATCTTCCTTCCAAGGAGTGGCTGGTGGGTTTGAACCATCAGCTTTTGGTTAGCAGTCAAGTGCCTTAGCCACTATGCTACCAGAGCTCCCAGGCAAATATATAGTGACCAAAATTTATTAGTGGTTAACAAGGGCTGGGACAAAGTGATAAGGAGGAGTTTTGTGGGTTTTTTTTTTTTTTTTAAAGTAAAGTAAGAATTTGAATCAATCAATCAATTAAAAAAAAAAAAATGCAGGCTGGAGTAATTTGTTGATGTCCTTACCTCACATGTGCTTCAGAGCAATTGGGCTTCCACTTTCATCAAAAATGTCAAAGCAATTTTTAAGAGATTATCACTTAAATTTCATTCCTCATCTGATTTTACTTCTTGTGACTGGCATTGTTCCTCTCCCATCCTTGGTCTAGGTGACTTCTGTCTGCTCACCTCTTGAACTGTGAGTGCTCCTCAAGACTCTATCCTGAATTTGCCTCTGACATATCTGATAAAGGACATATCTCCAAAATCTATAGAAAACTTCAACACCTCAACACCAAAAAGACAAATAACCCAATTCACAAATGGGCAAAAGACTTGAACAGACACTTACCAAAGAAGATATACAGGCAGCCAACAAACACATGAGAAATTGCTCTCAATCACTAATCATTGTTGTTGTTGTTATTTGCTGTTGAGTTGGCCCCGACTCATAGCAACCCCTCCTTGGGTTTCCGAGGCAGTATCACTACGGAAGTAGGATTGCCCAACCTGCCTTCCAAGGAGTGGCACTAATCATTAGAGAGATGCAAATCAAAACAACAATGAGATATCATCTTACCCTAGCAATAATAGTAAAGTTCAACAGGTCAGAAAATACCAAATGCTGGTGAGGTTGCAGAGAGATTGGAACTCTTGTGCACTGCTGGTGGAATTGTAAAATGGTACAGCTATTGTGGCATATGGTATGGCATTTCCTTAAAAAACTGAAAATAGAAGTACCTTTGACCAGCAATTCCATTACTAGAAATATATCCTAAAGAGGTGAGAAATAGCGCACAAACAGACGTATGTACACCTATGTTCATTGCAGCACAATTCACTATAGCAAAGAGATGGAACAATCTAAATGCCCATCAATGGATGAGTGGATAACCAAATTGTGGTACATGCACACAATGGAATACTATGCTACATTAAAGAACAATGAAGGATACGCGAATCATCTCACAATGTGGATGAACCTGGAGGACGTTATGCTGAGTGAAATAAGTGAATCGCAGAAAGACAAGTACTGTATGAGCCCATTACTGTAAAAAGACAAAGAAGGGTTTTCTTGGGAAAGGGAACTCACTTTGTAAGTTACCAGGATGGGGAGGCAAGTGGAGAGATTAATTTCAGGCTAGTTGGGGCCTACATGCTTATGTGGGTAGGGGGAGGGATAAACGGAAAGGATCTGTGACCACCATGATGATACTGGGAAATGGGAGGACACTGAATTGTGCACATAAGAGATAGACGACAGATGCTAATACCAACCAATGTGTCCACAATACTGCATTGCCATTAACACCGAACACCAGGCTACAGATAAACACAAACACCTGAGATAATCAGATGGGGGTCAGTGAACAGAAGTATGCTTTAGACCTAGGATAGATTCAGCTGAGGCTAATCTTGCACAGAAAACAGTGATACAAAATACCTGCAGTCCTTACAGAAACAATAGAAGATAGACACAGAGTAGTCCCTCACAGACAACCAGATACTATGGGCACAAGAGCCAATAGATCTACCGTCTCAGGACCATAGTGCTGGGGGACACCAGACTCAATTGGCACAACAAAATACATAAAAGCCTTGTTCCACATCCTACATTGGTGAGTAGCGACTGAGGTCTTAAAAGCTTTCAAGGGGCCATCTAAGATGCAGCTAACAGTCTCCTAGCATTGGAATCAAAGAAGAATGCAAAAACACAAGGGCATTTGGAAGCAATCAGCCCAAGGACGCAATAGCCCTCAAGACCAGAAGAGTTGGATGGTGTCCGGCTACCAATGCCAACCACTCAGGAAAGGATCAAATTTGGAGATCCTGGATAGAGTGGGAGGAAAAACGTGGAACAAAATCGAATAACTCAATAATGACCAGAATTACTGGTCAGACGAAATGTGATGAGACCCCCAATACTATGGCCCTGGAATACATTCTGCACTTGGAATAAAATGCACCCCCAGGGGCTGGCTCTCAGCCCAATAGTTAACAAGATGTACATGCAGACCACTCAACCCAAGATGACACCCCTCACACTCTATGGTAATACATCCCTTACAGCAATAGACCATGAGCACCAGAGGACCAACATTCAGATTGAGGAAAAGAAGGACAAACAGGAGTGCATAAATATGAGGGGCACAGGGGTAGGGTTACAGGATAGGGAGGGGAGGAGACTGGGTTAAGGTTGGACATGGTTAATGTGGACTGAAAGTAAACGTACATGTAACGTTGAATGTAAAACAAGCTCTTAAAATAATAATAAAATAAAATAAAAGACTGTGTCCTGAGATTTCCCACTTCACAGACTCTCCTTAGGTGCTCTCAGCCATGCCCAGTTCCCCTCCTTCAATGGCCCCCAAATGTCCAACCCAGAAGCCTGGATTAATGCTCTACTTTTGCTTTACTCCATATATCCCCAAACCCAATTTGTAGTCATACCAGCTTGTCCAACCTCTCAATCATTATAGACATCTTCCTCACCATCCCCACTGCTACTTTCCTAGCCCAGGATTATGTCATTGGTTCTCTGCCACTGCATACATAGCTGGTCCTTTTGCATTAAATTGTGCTCACTCTATTCATGAGAAATAAGTTCAGCTGGGGTAACTGAAAACCACAGTGTAGTGGTGGCTTAAAGGAAGTAGAACTGTATTTGTCTCCCATCTTTTAAAAGTGTAGAGGTAGTTGTTTAAGAAAAGTAGGTTGCCCACTGTATCAGAGACCAAGCTCCTTCTGTGAATTTGCTTGGTGATATGTGGCAAACATTCCACAGGTCACTGTTGATCACAGCCTGAAATGAGTATTGAAACTTCAACCACTATGCCCACATATGAGGCTGCAAAAATCCAGGCCAGAGGGCACCTCCTGGCTTTCAGGACAATTGTAGACATTGAACTCCCTATTTTGCCTCCTATTGGCCAGAATGAGTAACAGGGTTACACTATCTGGCAAAGGATGCTAAGAAATATAGTCATTAGCCATTAACCAGCTAAGGATCTTGGGTCTTACTATGATGGAATAGGATCAGAACAGATGTTGTTAGTTGGCTTTGAGTTGATTCCAACTCATGGAAACTCCATTTGTGCAGAGTTCCCCAAGGTTTTTAAGACTGACCTTTCAGAAGCAGATTACCAGGATTTTCTTCTGAGCCTCCTCTCGGTGAGTTTGAACCTCCAAACTTTCACCTGGTTGGCAAGTTCTTAATCATTTGCACCACCTAGGAACTCTTATAAGAACAGATATTGAGTGTCAACACACAGTTTTGCCTCAGTCTTTCTCCTCTGACAGCTAGGTGTGCTCTTCTTGTCAGAGAGTACCTCCAAGCCCTGCAGTCACTGCAGGCACTTTAGGTCTAGGTTCTATGGGAGCTGTACAGCTCCATGTTTTATGGCTAGATATGATCCTTCGAGGACTGATGACCACAAATGTAACAATTACACTCAATATACAACAGTGCATGAGGAGTAGGATGCTGTTGTTAGCTGCCATTGAGTCTGTTCCCAACTCACAATGACCCATCCACAACAGAATGAAATGTTGCCCAGTTCTGCACCATCTCATTGTCAGTTGCAGATTGAACTATTGTGATCCATAGGGTCATCCCCGGCTGCTTTTCAGAAGTAGATTATCTGGTCTTTCTTCCTAGTCCATCTTAGTCTGGAAGTTCCACCGAAATCTGTTCAGCAACATAATAACACACAAGCACCCACTGACAGATGGTGGCGGGGGGGAGCTGTACATGAGCTGCATTAGCTGGGGATTGAGCCAGAGTCTATTCATAGTAGGCAAGACTTCTACCATTGATACAGTACTGCCCCCAGGAGCAGGATATCCGTGATTAAAAAAAGAAAAGAGAGAGAGATAAAGAAAAAGAAAACCTCCTGTGCAAATAGTATGAGAACAGCATCTGATCTTCTCTAACTTCAAAAGGGAGACAGAGGATCAAAATCCACAACCCAAGGCTGATTCCTTTGAGGCAGAGGTCAGACATGCCTCTACCCTCCAAACTTTTCACTAGTTCTAATACTAAACATCCCTCCTACAGCACTCTCTCCTTCTCTTCTGGGTTCATTAATTCACTGCAATGGACACACAGAAATTACAGGCAACATTCATGATTACGGGGTTTGGGAGGGAGGTAAAAGGTTAAAATTTAGGATCAGGAATACTCAAGATACAGTTCTTCAATTAAGATAGGCTTCCCCAAACAAAATACATTTACCTCAAGAAGATACACTCTTTGGAGAGAACAATCATGGGAGAAAGAAGAGCTGCTTATGCACAGGGAGATAGCTCAGGGGGCAGGAGTGTATGGAGGGATGGACACTGGGAAGAGGTAACTATGGGGAGGAAGTGGGAGGGGAACTGTTGCATTGTGGTAAACTGTGGTCAATGACATGAGACAAAGTATATGTGAACTGCTGTATGGAAAGTGAATTTGCTCTATAAATCTTCACCCAAATCACAATTAAAAAAAAAAAAAAAAAAGATAGGCTTCCCTCAGCCATTCCCAAAGACAAATCTCTCTGGCCCTCAGTTGACTTGGCCTCTGCCCTTCTCAGGCAAGTGTTACAAAACTATTTCAGTTCTGCTGATAAATCTCTAGAGGCACCACACCTTGCCAGTAAGTCTTAGCTAGAAGGCACTCAGCTTTCTCACTCTGTGGCCAGGAAGCCCACCATTGTGTCTCATGGCAATCTCTTGGTTCTGCAGTCTGTAGTGCCATTATTTCTCTGCTGCTGCTTGTCACCATCTCTGGTGTTCCAGTTTTCTGTCTTCTGCATTGAGGAGGTTCAGCACAGGGATCTTGGATTGAAAGGATGCACTCCACTCCTGGCTCTTCTTTCTTGAT
This sequence comes from Orycteropus afer afer, assembly GCF_000298275.1. Taxonomy (NCBI): domain Eukaryota; kingdom Metazoa; phylum Chordata; class Mammalia; order Tubulidentata; family Orycteropodidae; genus Orycteropus; species Orycteropus afer. Next base: position 12,519,398 of record NW_006921647.1, read on the forward strand.
GGTAGTGAGTTCCCCTCTTTCCTCATCTGAGATGGCTCGTTTTAAAGCTAGCAGGATGGCAAAACTGACCAATCCCCACATTAGGGTTCGTACACCATCCCCACAATGGTGCCTTGCACCCTATTTTCATTATTACCATTGCACCCTATTTTCATTATTACCAAGCTATCCAATCCCTTTGATGAGCCACAAATATCTCACATTTGCATAGTCACATTCAGTCATCTGATGGGAGTTACAAAGACCATGACTAGAAAGGCCACACCAAACAATGCACTGCATTACACCTTCATTCATAAAATGGAGTAGTGGGTGGGGTGGGGGGATGCTTCTACAAGGGAAGCACTACAAGGGTCCCCAGCAGTGATCACATCCTGCTGGGGGGAAATGGCAAGGACTCCCTTTCTCAAGTGTCCAAACCTGCTTCTTCTTCTTTTTTTTTTTTTTTTAATTGTGATTTGGGTGAAGGTTTACAGAGCAAATTTACTTTCCATACAGAGGTTCACATATACTTTGTCTCATGACATTGACCACAGTTTACCACAATGCAACAGCTCCCCTCCCACTTCCTCCCCATCAAACCTGCTTCTTACCTATTGGGAACCCCTTGTCCATTGTCCTCTGTGGCCTGAAGGGTTCTTTATTATTTAACTTTCTCTATAACCATCTGAAGTAAGCTTTGCAAATGATGGCCTGTAAAGTCTCAAAAAAAGAGGTATAGGCTATTTTAAGCCTGGCCCCTCTTTTCTTTGGCAAGACAATTCTTTCAATAACTAAGTAGGCTTCTGGTATATTTTTTCATCCACCTTGGGCGTTTATACCACTGCCAAGGATCTTGCCTAGATAAAGTTCAAAACTGCAGATTGTTTTTGTGGTACCTTTGCTCTTGCTTACTTCTCACTATCCCTCATTCTCAATTTAATTAAGACCATCCTGGGCCATCTAAAGCAAAAGCATAGGAGAAAGACCACACCCTTCATTTGATTTTGGCTGCTGTGCTGGATTTCCTGTCTGACAGACAACCTTTAATGGAAGAAAATATCTTAGAATCAGTCTTAGCTTTATTGAGGCCATCTCAGACCCACATTTCTGAACACTTCCAATCAAAAACAGAGGCAGTTTCACCTCTCCAGAGTTCCAGGTGTCCATCCTCTCAGTCAATGGAGCTCACAGGTGGAGAGGACCTCCCTTAACAGAGCTGTCCTTTCTACACTTCTGCTTGCATGTGGTTCATGACAGCCTGTGCTCCTCTGCTTAAAAATGACTCTGCTTAAAGCAGCAATAGCACCCAACCCACTTCAATCCTGAATTTGTCTTCCCATTTTCCTAAGTATTCACATTACTCAGAATATATCCTCCAAAGTAGAGTAGGATTATTTGAACCATATGTTTGCATTGAAAAACAAGTATTACAAGATTTTCCATCTATATGAATCCTAGCACTTGCCATCTACTCCATGAGAGTTTGTGCTTAGTTATACCATATAATTTAATTCCTATTATGTGCAGCACCCTGTACAAGACACTGAGCACAACATTAGTTAAAACTAACTTCAACTGTGAATAACAGTGATCCTAAAAAACAGTAATTTAAGAAATACAAAGTGTACTCTGCTGTGTAAAAAAAAGTCCAGAGGTAGGAGGACCACATCTTCTATAGTGTCTCTCCTCTATGAAGTTTCAAGGCAGCTCCTGATAACTCCTCATATTGCTACCAAAAGAGTGTGCCACCATCATTGTGGACAAAATGGCAACCATTCTAGCCACTTTCAGCAGAAAAGTGCAAGAAAGAATAAAGACAAAATGTACAAAGTTGCTAATTTGCATTTTCAGGTATTTCTAGAAGCTACCACACCCTCCAGGACCTCTGGTAGCATAGTGCCTAAGGCACTTGACTGCTAATCAGAAGGCTGGCGGTTCAAACACACCAGCCACTCCTCGGAAGGAAGATGGGGCAATCTACTTCCGTAGTGATACTGCCTCGGAAACTCAAGGAGGGGTCTCTATGAGTCGGGTCCGACTCGACGGCACATAACAACAACAACACACCCTCCTCAAATACTATTAGCCAGATGCAAGGGAGACAATTACAGTTTTGTATTGGTGTGGCCATGACCACTCAGTAACTGCAGAAGTTTCTCTTTTTCTTTTTTCAGCTATTGGTTTTCAGTAAAGGGAAAATTACAATAATACCTTGCAAATTTGTTTGTTTGTTTGTTTTGTTTTTAAATCACCCATAATTCCACCATATATGTATATCTACTGATAATATTTATCATTCAGTTCCTGGTATAATCTTGTCATTCTAAATAAATAAATAAAAACTAAACTCATTGCCAATGAGTCTATTCCAACTCACAGTGACCTCCAATGGGTTTCTGTGATGGTCAAGTTGTGTGTCAACTTGGCTGCGCCTACTTTTGAGTGGCTGGGCCACTGATTGTAGATATTCCCCATGACCAAAAACAAACAAACAAAAAAAACTAAACTCACTGTCGTCGAGTCGGATCCAACTCATAGCGACCCCTCCTTGGGTTTCTGAGGTGGTAACATTACGGAAGTAGATTGCCCAACCTTCCTTCTGAGAAGTGGCTGGTGGGCTTGAACCACCAGCCTTCTGGTTAGCAGTCAAATGTCTTAGGTACTATGCCACCAGACTGGTAACCAACTCTATGGTGGAATCTACTGGAGCAGCTGAGTAGCTGCCTTAGAGATGTGGTCTACATCTAGTATATAAGAAGACAGTTTTGAGAAAGTTCTCTACACCTTTTTGGCACACTTGGACACTGCATGTAGCTGAGTCTTCATTCAGAAGCCTGCCATGTTTGCTGCCAATCTTGGGACTGTCTCTGGATTTAACTAATGCCCTGCCATGTTGTCTGGTAATCTTGGGACTATGCCATTTTATTTGTCAACCTTGTGTTTGTTAGCCTCAGAAGCTAACAGCTGCCTGAATTAAGAGAAGACTCCAGCTTCAGTGGGCTGGGAACAGGAGGCGGAGCTGAAGCCCAAGGTCAAGGAGCCTTCACCCAGCCCCTAGAGGTGGCACTTTGAACTCAGACTTCTAACCTCCCAAACTGTAAGAGAATAAACTCCTGCTTGTTAAAGTCACACATTTGTGGTATTTTCTGTTAAAGCAGCACTAGAAAGGGAGCTCTGGCAGCTCAGTGCCCAAGGCATTTGACTGCTAAACAGAGGCTGGTGGTTCAAACCCACCAGCCACTTCTCAGAAGGAAGACTGGCCAATGTACTTCCATAGAGATACCACCTCGTAAACCCAAGAAGGAGTCACTATGAGTCGAATTGACTGGACAGCAGTGAGTGGGATAACCAAAACAGTTTCCAAGCCTGAAAGTTTTTACAGAAGCAGATTGCCCCATTTTTCTTTTGTGGAGTGGCTGGTGAGTTCAAATCACCAACCTATTATTGGTTAGTAGCCAAATGCCTTAAACACTATAGTACCAGAGCTCCTTTTAATCTTATAATTAACAAGCCTGTTTCTCTATTACACTAAGTATCATAGTGTCTATTCCAATACATCTTATAAAGTTTCTGTTCCAATTTAGCTCTAAAAGTGTATTTTTCAGAATATTACTGGGTTGATTGGTTTGTTTTTCACATTCTTTATTATTTATTTTTCTCTTTCTTTATTGCCTTTCCTTTCACCCAAGTTAATATGTGTCTACCCTCTAGTGAGTAGTTTACCCTCTCTGCCCCTCCCACACCTGGTAACTATCAAGGAATAATTGTTTTTGTGTGAAGCTCTTTTCTTAATGTTTTGTGATAGTGATCTCATACAATATTTGCCATTTTATGATCGATTAATCTCACTCAGCATAATGTTCTTTAAATTCATTCATATTATGAGATGTTCCACAAATTTATCATTGTTCTTTAATGTTGCATAGTATCCAATTGTGTGTATATACCATAGTTTGTTTCACCATTCATCCATTGATGGGCATTTACATTGTTTCCATTTGTGAATAGTGCCCAAAGAGGTTTCTATAATGGCAAAATAGAACTTGGTAATTTTGGCCACAAGCTCTTTAAAGTCACAGAATTGGATTTTGTTTTAGTCAGGGTTCCCTAGAGAAACAGAATAAAAGAAAAATTATATTTATTCATTCATTCATTCATTCATTCATTCTGTGTGGTTTAAGCAATTCTGACGTAGCTCGTTCCACTGATGAGATCAGATGTATATTTTGAGCAGCCAATTCATTGAAAGGGAGTTTCCCTTGGGGTGTGGCCTCCTTCCAGTATATTTATGGACATCCTGGGAAAAAAAAAAAAAAAACACTCTTCTGTGGATCAGGATTCTGTTATACTGCTTACAACTGCCAGGAGCAGAGACCAACACTGAGTCTGTGATATGGAACCATTCCTCAGGGTTATCACACAGCAACACGGTGGCAGGTTGATTACATTGGACCACTTCCATCATGGAAAGGAGAGAGTTTTGTTCTTACTGGAATAGATTCTGGATATGGATTTGCCTTCCATGCACTCAATGCTTCTGTCAAAACTACCATCTGTGGAATTACAGAATGCCTTATCCACCATCATGTTATCCCACACAGCATTGCTTCAGATCAAGGGACTCACTTCACAGCAAATGAAGTGTGGCAATGGGCCTATGCTCATGGAATTCACTGGTCTTACCATGTGCCCCATCATCCTGAAGCAGCTGGATTGATACAACAATGGAATGGCCTACTGAAAACACAATTATGGGACCAGCTAGGTGGCAATACTTGAAGGGTTGGGGAAATGCTCTCCAGGAGGCTGTATATGCTCTAAACCAGTGTCCTATATATGGTGCTGTTTCTCCAATAACCAGAATTCATGGGGCCAGGAACCAAGGGGTAGAAACAGGAGTGGTACCACTCCCTATTACCCCTAGTGACCCACTCAAAAAATTTTTGCTTCCTGTCCCTCCTACCCTATGCTCTGCAGGTCTGGAGATCTTAGTCCTAAAGGGAGAACACTTCCACCTGGAGGCACACTACTGATTGCATTGAACAGGAATCCTCATGCTCATGCCTCATGCCTCTGGATCAACAGACAAAGAAGGGCATTACTTTACTATCTAGTGCAATAGATCCTGATTACCAAGGGGAAATTGGATTGGCTTTACATAATGGAGGTAAAGAAGAATATGTCTGGAATACGAGAGATTCTTTAGGACGTCTCTTAGTACTATCATACCCTGTGATTAAAGTCAATGGAAAATTACAGCAACCCAATTCTGATATGACTGCTAATGCCCCAGACCCTTCAGGAATGAAGGTTTGTGTCACCCCACCAGGTAAAAAACCATGAGCAGCTGAGGTGCTTGCTGAGGGCAAGGGAAATACAGAATGGGTGATGGAAGAAGGTAGTTCTGAATATCAGCTATGAGCACATGACCAGTTGCAGAAATGAGGAGGACTATGATTGTTACATTTCTTCATTGTATATGTACATCAAGTGTTCTGTTTCCTTCTGTTCTTAACGTGAAATGTAAATAAGGTTAATGTGTTTCAGTTGTATGTGTGTTAATGCATCATGTTAGGCACAAATATGACTTTATAATTGTCCTTATTTAGAGATTACATATGGTTAAGAAGATGTGTACAACTGCCAAGTTGACAAGGGGTGGACTGTGATAGTTGAAGCTGTGTGTCAACTTGGCTGGACCACAATTCTGTGTGGTTTAAGAAATTTTGATGTGGGTTGTTCCAATGATGGAGTCAGATGTATATGTTTTAAGAAGCCAATCCATTGAAAGGGAGTTTCCCTAGGCGTGTGACCTGCTTCCAGTATATTTATGGACATCTTGAGAAAAGAGACACTCTTCTGTGAAACAGGATTCTGTTGTACTACCTACAACTGTCTGTGAGCAAACAATCCAACTTTTGGCCTGGAAATCTTGGATTCATCATTCACTGGAGTCAACACCAGTGTACTGCCTACCAACCTTGAACTTGTCAGCCCTGTAGGAGCATGAATCGGGAAAAGCCTCCAGCTTGACATTTGATCCAAGAACTTGGGACTTGCAAGCTTCTATAAGTGTGTGAGCCATTTAAGAGATAAGTTTAAAAGATAAACTTATCTTTCTCTCTCTCTACATATAAGCTTTACTGGTTATGCTTCTCTAGAGAACCCAATCTAACACATGGGTTTAAACCACCAGCCTTCTGCTTAGCAGTCAAGTGCCTTAGGCACTACGCTACCAGAGCTCCCTTCTTTATTCTTAGTTCTTCCTTATTCTACTGCTTAGTTTTTTCTTTATTCTTTTTGTTGTTGTTGTTCTTTCTTCTTCTAGCTTTCCTTTCCCTACCCAATCAGTTGGGAATCAGTGTCCCTACCTGGTCATAATCACCACACCTTGCTGCACCATATACTGAACAAGTGCCACCATGTACTTCAGCACCACTGGACAGATGACAATGAACTTGCACCCAGCATTCCATAAGCTGCTCTCCACAACTATCAATTAGAGATTTGTGCCCACACTCCGAATCACTACCAATTTTACCTGGAAACAGGTGGTGAGAGCACCAGTGCAGCCAAACAAGCAACTAGAATAACATCCCCCACTTCTGTGCCCAGGCATATTTTTTAAAAATTAGGTTGAAGCAAACCAATATACACTCAACAAATTAATACAATAATGCCACAATGTCTCAGACACAACAGACAATTTCAACACAAATAGAAAAACCAGAACAAGATGGCTCAAACAAGTGAAAAAAATACAAGAAGAGAAAATCTTCCAGAGGAGAAATTCTATTGGAATTACCTGATACAGAATTCAAAAGATTTATCCTTAGCTTTCATTCTTTTGATGAGAATGAGATCCCCTGTTTCTGCATCTGAGATGGCTCATTTTAAGTGTCACAAGATGACAAATCTAAGCTAATCAATCCCTACATTAGGGAGATTGAGGAAAACAGAGAGAAAACTAGGAAAATCATAGATGAAATCAAGGAAAACACAGTCAGAAAGTTAGATGAGTTCAGGAAAACCATGGAGGGATAATATATTATTATTATTATTATTATTATTATTATTACCTTTTCATTGTGATTTGGGTGAAAATTTACAGAGCAAATTAGTTTGCATTTGCTCATGTTATGCAACACTCTCAAAGTAACATCACTCATTCCAATTCCTCCTTGTGTTTCTCAATTCCATTCATCCTTTTTTTCCTAACCTGTCCTGCCTTCTGAACTTTGTCCTTTGGTAATGCTGCCCTTTTAATTTTGAATGGTTGATTATGCTAAGGAATGCATACCTCCCTAGTGTTATAATGCAAAAACAAATTGAGAAAAATAATTGGAAAATTAGAAATGATACAAAAGAGCAAATAGAAATCGAGAAGGTTAATATTAAAATTTCAGAAATAAATAATGCATTGAGAGGGCAAAGGAGCAGAAATAAATCAATAGAAGACAAAATTACTGAAACAAGAGTAAGATAAATATCTTAATTCTAACCTGTCAGAGGAACAATGAGGAAAAAAAAAACTAAAGAAATTGAAGAAACTATGAAAATTATATAGGACACAAGAGGAATAATGTACATGTGATTGGAATTATAAAATGGGCAGAAAAAAAAATAAGCACCCGGAAAAGTGTTGAAGATGTGTTGGAAGAAAAATTCCCTAATATAATTAAAACACAAAAATATATACATTAAAGAAGCTCAACAAACTCTCTTGGGGATAGTCCCCAAGAGAAAATCACCAAGATATATCATAATCAAGTTTTTAAATTTTTTTATTGTGATTTGGGTGAAATTTTACAAACAGATTCATTTCACATTCAATAGTTCATAGACAATTTGTTTTGTGACACTTGTTACATTCCCTGCAATGTAACATCTCACTTACCACTTCCTTCCTGTGTTTACCCTTTCCCTGTGTCTTCTTCCCTATGCATCCTTGCTTCCCTACCTTTCTCCCTGTGCAAATGCTGCCCTTTTAGTCTCCCATGGTTGATTATTCCAAGGAGTCCATCTCCCTAGTGTAGGTGTTCAATTCATAAGCCTGTCTATTGTCTGGCTGAGAATTAAGCCAGTGAGAGTGAATTCAATTCCAGGCCCAAAATGTGACTCAGGACCATAGTTGTGAGAGTTTCACCAGTAGCTATCAACCCATCAGCCTCTCCACAGAAGGAAAACTGGACAATCTACTTCCATAAAGATATACGACCTTGGAAACCCAAAAAGGGGTTGCTATGAGTCAGAATCGATTTGATGGCAGTGAGTTTGTTTTGGTTTTTGGTATCAGACCATAGCCTTTTCTTTTTTATGATTTTAAGTGTTGTTCTACATTTATTCCTCACTCTATACAGGACCACCAGTTTTGATCCCTTACCAAGTGGTTGGCATTGGTACTTGGGTATGTTGTTGTTGTTGTTGTTGTTTGCCGTGGAGTCAGCCCCGACTCATAGCGACCCCTCCTTGGGTTTCCGAGGCAGTATCACTACGGAAGTAGGATTGCCCAACTTTCCTTCCAAGGAGTGGCTGGTGGGTTTGAACCACCAGCCTTCTGGTGAGCAGTCAAGTGCCTTGGGCACTATGCTACCAGAGCTCCTTGGTACAATCATAAACATTTAAAAACCAAAGACAAAGAAAGAATTTTGAAAGCAGTTTGGGAAAAATGAAAAGTTACCTGGATGGAGAATCAATAAAACTAAATTCTTATTTCTCAGAAGAAACCATGCAGGCAAAAAACCAATGTGATAATACATATAAAATCTTTAAAGACAAATATTGTCAACCAAGAATTGTACATTTAGGAAAATTGTCCATCAAGTATGATAGCAAAATTAGGACAATTCCATAAAAACAGATATTAATTTAAAGAACCAAACCAACCCTACAAGAAATGCTAAAAGGAGACCTCAGACAAAGAACACAAACAATGGCAGACAACAACAAGAGATAAGACACACAAGAAAATTAACACAGATGCAAATTAACATTTGATACAAAACATAGATGTATCAAAAAGAGAAAACCTACATTACTGAAAATAAGGAACTAGAGAAGTCAAATTGGATACAGTGAGGAGTACAAAGCAAAAATAGGGAATAAATGGTATAGTTACAGAACTTCTAAGGAGAGGACATCAAGACAATATCAAGATAGAACAGACTGTTTTAAACTTGAGGGAAAATAATTAATTATGGGGTAACCACAATGAAAATTAATAAACCTTCTCACCAAAATAAAAAAAGAATAAAATCATAAATATTCAGTAAACACTAAAACAGCAGCAATGAAGGAAAAATAAGAAAATTCATAATCCAATTGAACACAGCACAGAAAAATATATGGAACAAAGAAACCATTAGAACTAAAAAAAAAAAAAAAAAGCAAAATGATAGCAGTAAATTTATACCTATAATTAATTACATTAAATATAAATGGATTAAATGCACCAGACAAGAAACAGAGAGTCGCAGAATCAACAGCAAAAGATGATCCATCAGCATGCTGTATATATGAAACATATCTTAGACATAAAGACAAAAGTGAGCTAAAATTCATAGCATGGAAAAATATATTTCAAGCAAATGCCAACCAAGAACTGCAAGGATGGAAATATTAATTCCTGATGAAATAGATTTTAAGGCAGTAAAAGAAACAAGGGAGGGCATTATATAATGACTAAGTGTCAGTCCAACAAGGGACACAACCATAATAAATATCTATGCACCCAACAAAAAAAGCCCCAATATACATAAATCAAATTTTAACACAACTGAAAAGAGAAATATGAAACTCTCCAATAATACTAGGAAACTTTGATTATCACTTTTGATGCAAGACAGAAAAACTAGAAAGAAACTTAACAAAGATACAGAAGATGTAAACAATACAATTAACCAACTTGACCTCAAAGACATGTATAGAACACTCCAAACAAGAACAGTATGAAATACATTCTTTACCAATGCACATATAACATTCTCCAGAATGGAGCATACCTTAAGCGACAAATCAACCCTCTATAAATTTAAAAACATCGAAATACTACAAAGCATCTTTCCAAATTACGTTGCCATAAAATTAGAAATCAACAACAGGCAGATCAAGGTGGGGGAGGTGGGGCACTGAATAACACCCTGCTCAAAAACTACTAAGGAGTAGAAGATATTTAAAAATCCCTTGAATCAAACCAGAAAGAAAATGCAACATACCAAAATCTTTGGGACACTGCAAAAGTAGTGCTTAGAGGACAACTTATAGCAACAAAAGCACACATCAAAAAAGAAGAAATAACAAAAATCAACACCTTAACTCAATAATTAACATCTCCAACAATTAGAAAAAGAAGAGCAAAAAGCCTATTGTTACTAGAAGAAAGGAAAAGGAAAGATTTGAGCAGAAATAAATGAAACCGAAAAACAATAGAAAAAAATCAACAATGGTACAAGTTGATTCTTTGAAAGGATTAATAAAATTGACAAGCCAGTGGCAAATTTAACAAAAAAAATAGAGAAAAAATGTAAAAAATGAAATAGGTAATGTCACAACAGAACCTGCAAATAAAAAGGATAAAAACAGATTACTATGACAAACTGTACACTAACAAATTTGAAAATTTAAAAGAAATGTCTAAAAGCACATGGCCTACCTAAACAATCTGAGGTAGAAATTTTTAACAGATCCATCACAAAAGAAGAAATAGAACAAGTCATTGAAAAAAAAAAAACTCCCAACAAAGAAGAGTCTTTGTACAAATGGATTCACTGGTGAATTCTACCAAACACTCAGATAAGAGCTGACACCAATTCTAAACTTTTTGAGAATATAGAAAAGGATGGATAGTTCTAAACTCATTCTCTAAAGCAAAAATAAACCTGATACTAAATCTAGGCAAAGACATCACTAAAAAAGAAAATTATAGATCAATATCCCTCCTGAACATAGACACAAAAATTCTAAACAAAATTGATTCACCCAATAGAATCCAACAATATATCAAAAAATAAGAATAGTACATCATGATCAAGTGGGGATCATACCAGATATGCAAGGGTGGTTCACTATCAGAAAAACAATCAGCATAGGGGCAGAGACAAGATGGTGTCCTACTAACACATTTCATTCAATCCTTCTACATCAGAGACCCAGAAAAACTGAGTGAAATGGATACAAATAATGATTCTGGAACACAGAGCATCTAATGAGAAGATAAACTGTTAGATTGAGTGCAGATAGGAAAGAAAGACAGAGCAAAGTCAGTGACTAGGGAGACAAAAGAAGCCAGAAGAGAAGCCATTACAAACACAAAAGAGATCATGTAGGGAAAAAAAAAAACTTCATGGAATCCACACAGCATTAAAGAGACAGGGTACACAGATCAGGAGGATTTCAAGGTGAACTAAATAAAGCTGCATGGGAACAGGGAGAGGAACACACAGGGAAGCAGGTCAGACTTCCCATGGCATAAAGAGCCACAGAGTAAGAAGGGAGAAAAAAGGTAGTAGAAGAACTCACCCTGAGGAAACCAAACACCAAATCAGACCCACTGCTGTCAAGTTGATTCCAATTCATAGTGACCTTTTCTGAGATGAAATGGTGAGATGAAAAGCCCCACCTTTTGGGACTTCAGAGGTTTGTGGGTCTTTGCAGAGGAGGGTTGTGTCATCTTTCTCCTGTGAGGCAGCTGGTAGGTTTGAGCTGCAGGGCATTGACAGCTAAACATCACCCTCAGCAAACCACTTCAAGGAGACAGACCTAGGGGCTGCAGCTATCCTTTCTTGCATCTGCATCAGTGGCTGATCTTTCTCACATTAAACAGAAGAGGCACATGCAAAAAGCCTGCTCTCTTGGAGGTGCCTACTCTCACCAGGCTCCTTTCACCTATACAGGTGCACTCTGTGGTGTATCAGTGGATTTCACCACAACTGCTTGCTCCAGGGCTGCTGGGTAGCCATAACCAGAAAAGTTCTTCCTCCTCAATACCTTATCTTCCCCTTATTTATCACCTTCCTTTTACCTAATTTTTTATCTTTTTATCTGCTCATTTCTTTCTCTTCCTCTTCCTCTTCTTTGTGTTTTGTTTTTACCAATCTTTCATCTCACCTATGCCCCTTTTTCTTTTCCTTCTTTTTCCCTATTGTTTTGTCTTTTATTTTTTGATCTCTCTTTTCTTCTCTTCCATACTTCTTCTCCTTGTTTTTCTTCCCTCTCTCTATCAACTCAAAAATAATTCTCAAGACCAAAATAAGCTTACAAAAAGGTAAATAGAGAACTAGAGGAAATCTGTAAACAACCCCAACAGCAAAGCAAACAAAGGGAATTAATGGTACAAATACAAAAAAAAAAAAAAATCCAAATAGAGAGGAAGTCAGGATGATGTCTATAGAGAACAGATCGTCCCAAACTTAAGGAGATAAGAATTTATCTTAGACACAAAGATAAAATATAAATTAAAAATCAAAAGGTGGAAAAAAAAATCTAACTAATAGCAATCAAAAAAGAGTGGTAGTGGTGATACTATTTTAATATAAAATAGATGTCAGGGTGACAAAGAAAGGCATGTGTAAGAAAATATTAACTGTATTGAAAAGAAAAATAAACGATTCTACATTAGTAATAGACTTTAACAGACCACTTTTAATGAAGGACAGACAACTAGAAGAAAAAAAAAAACTCAACAAAGATACATTGTTGTTGTTAGGTGCCGTAGAGTTGTCTCCAACTCATAGCATCCCTATGCACAGCAGAGCAAAACACTGCCCAATCTTGAACCAGCTCCATGATTCTCACCATAGTTGAGCCCATCGCAGCTGCCACCTTGTCAATCCAACTCGTTAAGGGTCTTCCCTTCTTTCATTGACCCTCCTCCACCTTACCAAGCATGACATCCTTCTCCAGGGAATGGTCCCTTCTGACAACATGACCAAAGTATGTGAGATGACGTCTGGCCATTCTTGCCTCGAAGGAGCATTCTGGCTGCACTTCTTCCAGGACAGACCTGATAGTTCTTTTAGCAATCCACAGTACTTTCAGCATTGTTCGCCAACACCACAGTTCAAAAGCATCAATTCTTTGGTCTTCTTTATTCATTGTCCAGCTCTCACAAGCATATGAGGCAATTGAAAATACCATGGCTTGTGTCAGGCACACCTTAGTCCTCAAGGAGACATCTTTGCTCTTCAGCACTTGAAAGAGGTCATTTGCAGCTGATTTGCCCAGTGCTATATACGTCATCTGATGTCCTGACTGCTTCTTCCATTGACATCAATTGTAGAACCAAGTAATGTGAAGTCTTTGACAATTTCAATCTTCCCTCCATTTATCATAATGTTGCTTATAGGACCAGTTGTAAGGACTTTTGTTTTCTTTATGTTGAGATGTAATCCATACTAAAGACTGTATTCTTCAATCTTCATCAGTAAGTACTTCAAGTCATCCTCAATTTCAGCAAGCAAAGTTCTGTTCATCAGTGTATTGCAGGCTGTCAATGATTCTTCCTCCAATCCTGATGCAACATTCTTCTTCATATAGTCCAGCCTCTCAGAGTATTTGCTCAGCATACAGACTTAATAAGTATGGTGAAATAATACAACCCTGATGCACCCCCTTCTCAATTTTAAACCATGTAGTGTTCCCTTTTTCTGTTCAAATGACAGCTTCCTTGTCTATGTACACATTCCTCATGAGTACAATTAAGTGTTCTGGAATTCCCATTCTTCTCAATGTTATCCATAATTTATGATCCACACAATCAAATGCTTTTGCATAGTCAATAAAACACAATTAAACATGTTTCTGGTATCCTTTGCTTTGAGCCAAGATCCACCTGACATCAGCAATGATATCCCTTGTTCCACATCCTCTTCTTAATCCAGCCTGCACCTCTGGAAGTTCTCTATAAATATACTGCTGCAACCATTTTTGAATTATCTTCAGTAAGATTTTATTTTAATGTGATATTAATGATATTGTTTGATAATTTCCACATTCTGTGAGATCACCTCTCTTTGGAATGGGTACATATATGGATCTCTTTCAGTCAGTTGGCCAAGTAGCTGTCTTCCAAATCTCTTGGCATAACCGAGTGAGTGTCTCCAGTGGGGCATCCATTTGTTGAAACATCTCAATGGGTAGTCTGTCAATTCCTGGAGCTTTGTTCTTCACCAATTCTTTCAGTGCAGCTTCAACTGCTTCCTTCAATACCATTGTTTCTTGAATATATGCCACCTCTGGAAATGGATGAAGATCTATCAGTTCTTTTTGGTTCAGTGACTCGGTGTAGTCCTTCCATCTTCTTTAGATGTTTCCTGCATCATTCAATATTTTGTCCATGAAATCTTTCAATATTGCAACTCGAGGCTTAAATTTTTCCTCAGTTCTTCCAGCTTGAGAAATGTCAAGAGTGTTCTTCCTTTTTGGTTTTCTAACTCCAAGTCTTTACACATTTCATTATACTAATTGGCTTTGTCTGCTGGAGTTGCTCTTTGAAATCTTCTGTTCAGCTCTTTTATCCTGCTGATTCTCCCATTTGCTTTAGCTACTCTTCTCTCAAGGGCAAGTTTCAGGCTCTCTTCTGATATTCATTTTGTTCTTTTCTTTCTTTCCCATCTTTTTAATGACCTCTTGCTTTCTTCATGGATGATGCTCTTGATGTCAACCCACAATTCTTCTGTTTTTCAGTGATTGGTATTCAATGCACAAAGTCTATTCTTTGTTGTTGTTGTTGTTAAGTGCCGTCGAGTC
>NW_006921647.1:12551965-12552737 GCF_000298275.1 Orycteropus afer afer
GTGGTCAATGACATGAGACAAAGTATATGTGAACTGCTGTATGGAAAGTGAATTTGCTCTGTAAATCTTCACCCAAATCAAAATAAAATTTTAAATAAATAAATAAAAATTAAATTTTTATGTGCTTCAAAAGACTTCATCAAAAGAGTCAAAAGAGAACCTAAAGATTGGATTGGGAAAAAATATTTGGCAACAACATATCTGACAAAGAATTTATCTCTAAAATGTATGGAAAACTCCAACACCTGAACAACAAAAAGATATGATCCAACTAAAAAATGGGCAGAAGACATGAATAGACACTTCACTAAAGAGGATATTTAGGTGGACAGCAAATACATGAAGAAATTCTCACAATCATTAGCCATCAGAAAGATGTAAATCAAAACAACAAGATACCATCTTACTCTACTACTGATGGCAAAGTTCAACGAGACAGAAAATAACAAATGCTGGCAAGGATGTGGAGAGATTGGGAATCTCACACACTGCTGGTGGGACTGTCAAATGATACAACCACTGTGGAAAGCAGCATGGTGATTCCTTAAAAACCTGGAATTAGAAATACCATTTGACCCAGCAATCCCATTTCTAGGTATATATCCTAAAGAATTGAGAGCCAGCACAAGAACAGCTATATGCACATCCATTTTCATCATGGCACTATTTACAATACCAAAAAGATGGAAACAACCCATGTGCTCATCAACAGAACAATGGATAACCAAACTATGGTACATATACACAATGGAATACTATGCAACACTAAAGA
>NW_006921647.1:12553428-12555125 GCF_000298275.1 Orycteropus afer afer
AAAAAAAAAAAAAAAAAAGGAACTTATTGAAAGATTCAGCAAAGTAGCAGGATACAAGATAAACGTACAAAAATGAGTTGGATTCCTCTACATCAATAAAGAGATCCTGAAAAGGAAATAAGGAAAACAATACCATTTACAACAGCTACAAAAAGATTAAATACTCAGAAATAAATCGTACTAGGGACACAAAATACTTGTACAAAGAAAACTCTGCTATAAGAAATTACAATAAAACCAACCAAACAAACAAACAAAAAAACACTGCCATCAAGTCGATTCCAACTCATACCAACCCCCATTGGATTTCCAAGGCCATAAATCTTTATGGAAGTAGATTTCCCTGTCTTCCTTCCATGGAGTGGCTGGTAGGTTGGAACAACCAGCCTTCTGATTAGCAGTCAACTGCGTTAGGCTGCGCCACCAGAGCTCCTTAAGAAATTACAATAGACCTACATAAATGGAAGAATATGCCATGTTCATGGATAGGAAGACTGTATATTGTGAAAATGTCAATTCTACACAAAGCAGCCTGTAGATTCAATGCAATTTCAAACCCTTTTCCATCAACAGTCTTTAAGGTATGGAAAAAACAATAACTAACTATATATGTAAAGGAAAGAGAGCTCAGATAAACAAAGCACTACTTAAGAAAAATGAAGTAGGAGGTCTCATATTCCCTGATCTCAAAACCTACTATATAGCCACAGTAGTCAAAACAGTCTGGTATTGGAACAGAGATAGACACATAAACCAGCGGAATAGAATTAAGAATCCAGAAATATATCCATCCATCTATGAACACCTGATCTTTGACAGAGTCTAAACCCATTACATGAGGGAGAGATAGCCTCTTTAACAAAAGGTGCTGGCAAAACTGGATATCCATTTGCAGAAAAATGAAACAAGATGCATACCTCACACCACACGCAAAAACAAACTCAAGACGGATCAAAGACCTAAATGCAAAACCCAATACTATAAAGTTCATCAAAGATAAAATAGGTACAAACTTAGGAGCCCTAGTTTATGGCATAAATAGGCTATCAATCATAACCCAAAATGCCCAAACAGCAGAAGAGAAACTAGATGACTGGGACTTATAAAAATTAAATTTTTAGGAACATCAAAAAACTTTTCCAAAAGAGTGAAGAAAAGAAACTACAGATTAGTTAAAATATACATAGATTTGGCTATGACATACCCAACAAAGGACTTGGAGGACATTATGCTGAGTGAAATAAATCAATCACAGAAGGATAAATATTGTATGAATCCGTTATTATAAAAAGTCAAGGAAAGTCTATGCAGGGAAGGAAATTCATTTTGTTGGTTATCAGGTATGGGAGTGGAAGGGAAGGGAAATTGCTGACTAGTTAAGAGATAGCTTTGATTTGGATGAAGGGAAAGGCAATATAACAAAAGTATATGACTAGCACAATAACAATAGTGAAAAGGAGGACACAGAGAGGTGCACAAAATATATAGGCAACAAAGACAAATACTATTACATACACAATAATGCATTATCAGTAATAACAAACACATGCAATCAGGATGTGTTAATTATCACTGGTGACTGGAATGCAAAAGTTGGAAACCAAGAAGAATCACCAGTAGTTGGAAAATTTGGCCTTGGTGACAGAAATAATGCTGGAACTCGTATGGTAGAATTTTGCAAGACCAACGACTTGTTC
>NW_006921647.1:12557215-12558126 GCF_000298275.1 Orycteropus afer afer
AGTGTTTCGTTCTGCTGTGCATGGGGTGGCTATGAGTTGGAAACGACTCAACGGCATTTAACAACAACAACAACAACAGTCTATGGGTGGATACATAGGCAGACAGGTGAGAAGATCTGGTGTGGGTAGGTGAATGAGAATATACCCCTGAACATAGACAGGTTTGGGTGATGATATTCTACACGCATATTTGGGGTAGCTTCTTAGCCACAACCAAGTATCAAACTCAATTGGCACAACATAGTACACAAAAACTTTGTTCTGCATCCTACTTTGGTAAGTAGTGACTGTGGTCTTAAAAGCTTACAAGTGATCATCTAAGATACAACTATTTATCACTCTTCATACAGAGCAAAGAAGAGTGAAGAAAACCAAAGGCATGTAGAAACAGTCCAAAGAAATAAAGGACAATAGGAACCTCAGCCTACACAACTCTGAGTCCAGAAGAACTAGATAGTGCACAGTTACCAATGCCAGCAACTCAGAATGGGATCAAAAGTGGAGGCCTTAGATAGAGTGGGAGGAAAACTGTGGAACAGAATTCAAAAACGTAAAAATGATCAAAAATTGGTAGAACCCCTGAGACTATGGCCCCTAGCTGCCCTTTGGGTCTGGAATTGAACCCTCTCCTGTGGCTTCCAGTCAAACAAAAGACAGGCATATGAGCTGAACATTTATATTAGGTAAATACGCTCCTTGGAGATGTCAACCATAACAGAATAGAAGGGCTCTGTATGCACATACAGGGAGACAGCAGGGGCAGGGCAGGAGTACATAGGAGGGAAGGACCCAGGGAAGAGGGGAACTGTTGCATTGTGGGAAATTACAGTCAATGTCATGAGACAAAGTGTATGTGAGCTGCTATATGGAAAACGAATTTGCTCTGTAAACTCTCACCCAAATCACAATAT
>NW_006921647.1:12558226-12564690 GCF_000298275.1 Orycteropus afer afer
ATATATATAAAGACCAAAATTATTGATAAGATAGACTGGTAAAACCTCCAAGACTATGGCCCTGGGTTACCCTTTGGACCTGGAATTGGACTCACTCCCATGGATTCTCAGCCAAACATTAGAAAGACCTATGAGCCAAACACCTACCCCACGGAGACACACCCCTTAGAACAATCAACTGTGAGCCATCAGAAGGGCAGTATTTCCATAGGGAAAAACTAGACAGACAAGGATGCGTAGGTAAGAAGCACACAGAGAAGGGATAACCACAGGGAGGAGGTGGGAGGAGAGCTGTTCCATTGTGGGTATTGTAATCATTGCCATGAAGCAAAATGTATATGAATGAGTGAATGTAAAATGAATCAGCTTTGTAAATTTGCACTCAAATAACAATTACAAATTTAAAAAAATAAAAAATCAACATACACCATCATATAAATAAAACAAAAGAAAAGAGCCATATGATCATATTAATCAATGCAGAAAAGGCTTCTGACAAAATTCACCATATATTCTTGATGGAAACATGAGAACACTCAGCAAAACAGGAATAGAAGGGAAATTCCTCAAAATAATTAAAGACATATTCACAAAGCCAAGGGCCAACATTATTCTCAATGGAAATGGACTGAAAACATTCCTCTTGCAAATGGGACTCAGACAAGGACGCCCTTTATCACCATTCCTATTCAGTACTATATTGAAAGTCCTAACCAGAGCAATAATGCAAGAAAGGGAAATAAAAGCCATCCAAATTGACAAAGTAGATGCGAAACCATGTCTAATTGCAGATGATATGATCTACTACATGGAAAATCCAGAGACTCAACAAGAAAACTACTGGAACTAATAGAAGGATTCAGAAAAGTGGCAGGCTACAAGATCAACAAACAAAAACCAATCGGATTCATCTACATTAACAAAGAAAATTCTGAACAGAAAATTAGAAAAATAATACGATTTACAGTAGCCACCCAAAATATGAGGTATTTAGGAATAAATCGAACTGGAAACACAAAACCTGTACAAAGAAAACTATAAAACTTTAGTACAAGAGACAAAAGAGAGGTACATAAATGGAAGTATATACAATGCTCTTGGATAGGAAGACTTAACATTGTGAAAAGGTAACACTGCCCAAAGTAATCTAACAATATAATGCAGTCTTGATCCAGACTCCATCATCATTCTTTAAAGAGACAAAAAAAATAATTACCACCTTTATCTAGAAAGGGAGCTCTGGTGGCATAGTGCCTAAGGCATTTGACTTCTAACCAGAAGGCTAGCTGTTCAAACCCAGCAGCCACTCCTCAGAAGGAAGGCTGGGCAATGTACTTCTGTAATGATACTGCCTCAGAAACCTAAGGAGGGGTCGCTACGAGTCAAATTGACTCGATGACAGTGTGTTGAGTTTATATAGAAAGGAAAGAGATCCTAGATAAGCAAAGCACTATTGAAGAACAAAGTGGAGGCCTCACACTCTATAATCTCAAAACCTACTACACATTGATGGTAGTCAAAACAGCCTGGTTTTAGTATAGTTACAAACATATAGACCAGTGGAACAGAATTTAGAATCTAGAAGTAAATCTATCCACTTATGGATAGTTCATCTTTGACAAAGGGCTGAAACCCATTTAAAAAATGATGTACCAAAACTGGATATCCATTTGCAGAAAAATGAAAGAGGATCCATATTTCTCATCATAGATAAAAACTAACACAAGATGGACCAAAGACCTAAAGATACAACCTAAAACCATGGAGATTATCAATGGGAAAATAGAGGCAGATTTAGGGGTCCTGATACATGACATAAATACACTATCAAACATAACTAAAAACGCACAGACAACAGAAGACAAACTAGACAACTGGGACCTTGTAAAAATTAAACATTTATGTACATCAAAAGACTTCATAGAAAGACTGAAAAGAGAATCCACAGACTAGGAAAAACATTGGGGCAGTGACATATCAGACAAGGGACTAATCTTTAAAATTTATAGAAAACTTCAACACCTCAACAACAAAAAGACAACAATCCAATTAAAAAATGGGCCGAGATCATGAACAGACAGTTCACCAAAAAGACATTCAGGTGGCCAAAAATACATGAAGAAATACTCACTATCACTAGCTGTTATAGAGATGCAAATCAAAGTAACATTTAGATATCATGTCACCCAAGTATTAATAGCAAAGTTCAATAAAACAGAAGGTAAATGCTGGCAAGAATGTGGAGAGACTGGAACCCTCCTATACTGGTGATGGGACTGTAAAATGTTGCAACCA
This sequence comes from Orycteropus afer afer, assembly GCF_000298275.1. Taxonomy (NCBI): domain Eukaryota; kingdom Metazoa; phylum Chordata; class Mammalia; order Tubulidentata; family Orycteropodidae; genus Orycteropus; species Orycteropus afer. The sequence goes on from NW_006921647.1 coordinate 12,560,522, forward strand.
CTGTGGAAAATGACATGAGAGAGACTCACTACCATCAAGTTGGACCCAACTCATAGCAACCCTTCCTTGGGTTTCCGAGGCTGTATCACTACAGAAGTAGATTGCCCAACCTTCCTTCTGAGGAGTGGTTGGTGGATTTGAACCACCAGCCTTCTGGTTAGTAGTCAAATGCCTTAGGCACTACACCACCAAAGCTCTCTGAAAATGACATGGAGTTTCCTTTAAAACTTGGAAATAGATATACTTTATTATCCAGAATTCCACTGCTAGTTATAAATCCTAGAGAAATAATAGTCATAACATGAACAGATATATGCACACTCATGTTCATTACAACTTTATTTACAACAGCAAAGAGATGGATAAAATAGATGAATAAATAAACAAACCATGGTACACACACACACACACAATGTAATATTTACAATGTTAAAATAATAATAAATCTGCAATACATGCATAACATGGATGAACCTAAAGGAATTGTGCTGAGTTAAATTAGTCAATTACAAAAGGACGAATATTGTATGAGATCATTACTATAAAAAAAAAAAAATCAAGGAAAGATTTACTCACAGAAAGAGATATTCCTTGAAGTATACCAGGGGTGGGAAGAGAAGGGATGGTAAATCACTAACTAGATGGTAGGTATGTATTAACTTGGGTGAAGGGATAGGCAATATCCACTAAGGAGAAGACACTGGAAAGAGTTCATGACATAACACAACAAAAGTAAATACTATTAAAAACATAATTCTGGAATCACAGTAATAACAATAATCTATCAGTGGATACATAGATAGACACACAAGCTGAACAAGGGTGGGAAGGTGAATGGGCCTGCACTCATAAATATATATACATTTAAAAAAAACCCTATATCTGCATATGTGTTTGTATGTGATACAAAAATATCTATCAATATAGTAAAACATACAGGGGGCAAACTTTTTAGTCAGTCAAATACCTTTAGGGAAAGTCACTGGGCCTGGGAGCTCAGGACCATATAGTCCTAGGAAACATCAAGTTCAACAGGCATAACATAGTCCACAAAGACAATGTTCTACACCCTACTTTGGTGAGTAGTTGCTGGGGTCCTGAAAGCTTGTGAATAGCCATCTACCTTGGAGCTATTAGTCTCTCCCATCTGGAGCAAAGAAGAGTGAAGAGAATCAAAGACACATGGGAACAATTAGTTGAAAAGAGTAATGGACCATGCAAATCCCAGCCTCTACAATCCAGGAGACCAGAGGAACTATGTGCTGCCAGGCAACCACTGCTGACTGTTTGGAAAGAGAACAAAATAGGAGGTCCTGGATAGAGAGGGAGAAAAATATGGAACAAAACTCAAAATTAAATAAGTAAATAGGATGCTGATCTGAGAGAGACTAGTGGCATCCCCAAGAATAATGGCTCTTAAACCCTTTCAGGCCTGGAATTAAACTCACCCTTGTGGTTCAACTATAACAATAGTTATAAACAATGTCACCAGGGAGGTACACACTCTTTAGAACAACCAGTCATATGAGATCAAAAGGGCAGTATTTGCCCGGGAATAAAACTCAGAAGCTAGGAAGGAATAAGAGAGAAGGAAGAATGGAAATAGTAAACACAGGGAGGAAGTGGAAAGAGTTCTATTACATTGTGGAAATTTTAATCAATGTCATACATCAAAATGTGTATGAATTGTTGAATTGAAAATCAATTTGCTAAGTAAACTTTCACACAATCAATAAAAAGAGAAGTAAAACCATTTTTGTGGGAAAAAGAAGAGTAACAAAGAATCTTTTATTGTTGGTATTCTTAACTGATGTAAAATATATCTGTTTAAATAATAATAACAACAATGCTTTGGAAGATTATAGCATATGGATGGGTAAGATGAACGACAGAAATATCACAGGAAGAGGAGAGAGAGATTGGGATCCTTATGTTATTATAATTTACATGCATCCCACCAAAAACAGTATAGGGTTATTTGAAGGTGAAATTAGTTAAAAATATCCATTGTAAACTCTAGGGCAACCATTTAAATATTTTTAAATAGAATTATAATTGATACAATAAGACAAAAGATATAATATAAAATGCTCAATTAAAACCAGAGAAGGCAGAAAAAGAGGAGAAGGGTAAGGAAAGAACAAATGCAATAAGTAAAAAATAATTAGTGCAACTATATCAGTAATGACTTTAAATATTAATGGTGAAAAATACCAGTTAAAAGGTAGATTGTCAACTTCCAGCAAGATGGCAGAATAGACAAGCTATCCAGACCCTCTACAACAAAGAAATGAGAAACCATATAAAACAGTTACAGATGATAATCCAGAACCCTAAATTTTGTAGGAAATAATAAAGAAGTGAATTAAATATCAACGAGAAGAATAAACTGAATGAAAACAGCAAACAAGGAGATAAACAGAGCTACAAACTGTCAATTGGCCTGATAGCATGGCCATTTTGAATTTTTGCAAGGAACAATCCAATCAGGACAACAACCTGATAATTGTTTCCACTTGCAACCAGAAAGGTGTGACATTCCCCTTATTTCCCATAATCTCCCAGTAGCCAGAGATGTAGCCATCCCTCAGCCTCACCCTCATTCTAAACTGGCAGGAATGGCATCCCAGACTGGGCATCCTGCCCCCAGTTCCCTTCTGGGTGGTCAGGAACTAGTTCCAGGACCAAGTACCCTGGCTTCAACCACCATTTGGGGAAGCAGGAATTTTCGTTCCAGTCACTCTGTATCCAGCTACATTTTGGACCATCAGAAACTACATTAGTGAACAGGTGGCCTGCTCCCAACAATATTTTGGGCTGGCAGAAACTCCCTCTTTGTCCAGAAACCCTCTCCACATATGCCCTGTGGACCAGCAGGAATTCCTTCTAAAATGAGGTGCCCTGCCAATACCCTACCACCACCTACTTGGCCGGCAGAAACACGACCTGAGTGCCCTGGTTTTCTCCTTTCTTTTCCTTCTTTCCTTTCCTTTCCCTGATTTTTCTTTTTCTTCCTTTTCCTTGCTCCCTTTTTTTCTTTTTCTTCTTATCTTTATGTTTTTTCAACCTTTGTCTTTGTTTTTCCATTTTTATTATTTTTCTATTGCTCTCTTTTCTTTTTACAGCCTCCTGAAATTTTGATTTTGTTTTGTATTCTTTTTCTCTTTATCCTTCTTTTGTTTTTATTTCTTTTTCTTTTCATGTATTTTTTTCTCTTTAGTGGTGGCTGTTTTTGTTTGTTTTCCCTCTCATTTTTTCTCTTTCATTTCTTTCATTTATTACTTTCTTCTTGTTGGATTGTTTATATTTTTTTATTCTCTTGTTTTTATTATTTATTTATTTATTTAGCTGTCTCTTCCATGGGGAGTCAGCAACTGTATACTCATGACCCAACAACATCCATTCCTCCTGCAGTCCACCTACTGGGCATGTGGCCATCACTTGTTTTTGCATCAATTGATGAATGATAGATGGAGCCCAACACCAAACCAACATGCCCTCAACTGCTCTACATAAAGAGCAAACAAAGAACTGTGCACACATTCTCATCCTCTATCCCATTCACCAGAAGTCAGGTGGTGAACATCTTGGTGCTGCCAAACTAGTGAACAGAGTAGCACACAAACCCCACTCATTCAAATGGATCCAAGCAAAATAAAGCAAAAATAAAAACCTGAACAAAACAAACCAACATACAATCAACAATTAAATACAAATACAACATTATTAGAGAAAGCAGACAATCCTAATGCACACTAAGAAGTAAGATAAAGTAGTAAAAACAAGGGACCAAAATACAGAGCCAGAAAACCTCCCTGAGGATGAAGTGGGATTATAACAACTTGATAAGGAAATCAAAAGAATTATATTTAGGTACCTTTAATGGATTAAGAAGAAATCTAGGAAAGCTCTGACAAATTTAAAAAAAAAAAAAAAAAACCTACACATAAACACAGACAAAATTCTAGAAGAATTCAGGAAAACAATACAAGAATGCAATCCCAATCCAGATCTCATCAACATTCTTTAGGGATATGGAAAAACCAATCACTAACTTTATATGGAAAGAAAAGAGACCTCGGATAAGCAAAGGATTATTGAAGAAGAAGAACAAAGTAGGAGGTCTCACACTGCTGGATCTCAAAACCTACTATACAGTCACAGTAGTC
>NW_006921647.1:12567243-12576950 GCF_000298275.1 Orycteropus afer afer
AACAGAGCATCACAGTCCACACAAAGAAGCAAGATAAAGCAGAGAAACAAGGGACCAAGACACAGACCCAAAACATATCCCGGAGGAAGACGCAGCACTGGAACTCCCTGATAAGGAATTTAAAAGAATTATATTTAGGCATCTTCAACAAATTGACAGATCAAGGAAAACACAGAGAAAACCCTAGAACAATTTCGAAAGACAATACAACAATAAAATGACAAAATAAATGGAAAATTAGAAATGATACAAAATCTATACACTGAAATCCAGAAGATTAATACTAAATTTTCAGAAATAGAAAAGACATTGAATGAGCAAAAGAGCAGAACTGGATCATTGGAAGACAGAATTAGGGAGATTGAAGACAAATACCTGAACACTTGTTTGGAAAGGTATCAATCAGAAATATGATCAAAACAAAATGAAGAAAGCCTAAGGTTCATGTGGGATACCATCAAAAGGAATAACCTACATGTAATTAGAATTACAGAACAGGAAGAGACAAATAAAACCACAGAGAAAATTGTCAAAGATTTGTTAGAAGCGAATTTTCCTAGTATGATGAAAGATGAGAATATATCCATTCAGGAAGTCCAACGAGCCCCAAATAGGATAGACCCCAAAAGATAATCACCCAGGCATACCATCATCAAACTCACCAAAAGCAAAGACAAAGAAAGAATCATGAGAGCAGCATGGGAAGCATAAAAAGTTGGCTACAATGGGCAACCAATAAGACTAAGCTCAGATTTCTTGACAGAAACCATGCAGGCAAGAAGACAGTGGGATGGTATATATAAAACACTGAAAGAGAAAAATTTCCAACCAAGAATTATGTTGTTGTTGTTGTTGTTATTTGCTATCGAGTCAGCCCCGACTCATAGCGACCCCTCCTTGGGTTTCCGAGGCAGTATCACTACGGAAGTAGGATTGCCCAACCTTCCTTCTGAGGAGTGGCTGGTGGATTTGAACCGCCAGCCTTCTGGTTAGCAGTCAAGTGTCTTAGGCATATGCTACCAGAGCTCCTAAGAATTATGTACCCAGCAAAATTGTCCCTCAAATATGATGGTGAGATTAGGACATTTCCAGATAAGCAGAAATTAAGGGAATTTGTTAAAACCAGACCAACCTTACAAGAAATGCTAAAGGGTGCCCTATGGACAGAGAAGCAACAACAGCCAACAGCAACTGATCATTAACACACATGATGATATAACCCAGAAACCAACCCAGCTATGGAACCAGAGACATTAATTGACAAATGAGGACAACTACAAACCAAAAACAGGGGAAAAAACTGTGTTGTTACAGAACTTCTAGATGGTAGGGAAATCAAGACAACTACAAGATAGAATGCCTTCATCGCCATTCCCACACATATTCTCCAGGTTCTGTTTGTATGTATAAGAAAACTCAAGCAGTTCTTTTGGAGTATGGTGTACCTCTTCTTGGGTTATACTTTCTACTTTATCTTTTGGGGTTTGCTGGGACTTGAGTCTAGTTATAAGTCTAGAAGGAACAATGGGTGGTGAAGGTGGTTCCTGGGAACAATTAAGCAATGTCTTGTAAGGCATAGGCCTCAGACAATGCCCCAGGCAACACAGCTGGGTAAGTCTCATCAGATGGGGGTAAAAGTGTTGGTTGTGCTGGCAGGAGGGATTTAACAGAACTTAGGGGCTCAATGTCTCCAGATTCCTTAATATCTGCCCGTATGTCCCCATCCTATGTTTCAGGATCCCATTTCTTCCCAATTATTGCCCTAATGTTAATTCCAGACAAGATTTGTGGTTGGCAATTCAATTGAATTGCAATTCAGCCACTCTAATGATAAGACTCTGGATTTGGTTTTCATCAATATCAGCTCTGTTACTATGAAAAATAAGGCTTTCTTTCAGGGCACAAGTGAAAACATTGAGTTCCTCTTTCAGTGCTTGAGCTGTGACTTCAAAGCTCTGAGCTCATCTCATTTTTTTTCACCACTTCCTCTACTGTAAGTAAGTAGGGCCAAACAACCAGCATCCTTATATGTTTCATTCTGATGAAATTGCAGAAAAGTATCTAACATCCAATCACCCAAAGCCTAACTTCTCACCAATACTTGATCTATTAGTGGTGCTATTTTGTGTATTAATATTATCACCTCACACCATGGATTTGTAGCACCCTCTCTACTACTGAAGGCAGAATCATCAGCACCTTTATGACTGACCATACTTGAGAACCAATTTAGAAAACTAATCTTTATGATTTTATTTCTCTAGAAACACTTTTGATTGCAAATGTCTTAGGTTGGGTTATCTAGAGAAATAAAGCCAGTGAAGCTTATATATAGATATAGAGATGTTAGATAGATATAGAGGAAGAAATTTATCTCAAGAAAATGACTCACACAATTGATGAAGCTGGCAAGTCCCATATCCACGGGTCAGATATCAAGTTAGAGGCTTCTCCTGACTCACATAGCTGCAGGGGCTGAGGAACCCAAGATAAGCAGCAATGCAGCATGCTATGGCTTTGAAGGTTGATGAATTATGACTGGCAAGTAAGATGGCAGGCTATAGTCTCGCAGGCTGTTGTCTCACAGGCTGTGAATGCAACAATTCCAAGATTGGCAGGCAATATGGAAAGCCACTAGTTCAAGTCCAAAAACCATATGATGAGACAGATGCAGGGCCCAGATTTAGCAAAGTGCCAGAGAGCTTTCCTTGAGCTTTTGCATACATATATTAAAAGTAGGCCACACCTTGAAGGAAAATCACTTTCAACTGATTGGCTGCTCATAGCTGATGTCATCATGGCAATGATAACTTATATCAGATCTCATCATGGAGGATGACTACATCATAACTGATAAACCACTTAGAATCATTGCTCAGCCAAGGTGATGCACAAATTCAACTATCACACTCATTAAATGAAAGGTAGTCTCTTTAACAGATGGTGCTGGTAAAACTGGATATCCATTTGTAAAAATATGAAATAGGACCCATATCTCACACCATATAAAAAATGAATTCAAGTTGGATCAAAGACTTTAATGTAAAACCTAAATCTATAAAGATTATCAAAGAAAAAAGAGACAAACTTAGGGGTCCTTATTCAGGGCATAAATATACTATCAAACATAACTGAAAAGACACAAAGGTAGACAGGCTGAGTGACCACATATGTTTAGGCAAAGGGAATATACCCATGACTATATATAGTTTCAAAAAAAAAACCAAATGCACTGCCATTGAGTCAGATCCGACTTATAGCGACCCCTCCTTGCGTTTCCGAGGCCGTATCACTATGGAAGTAGATTGCCCAACCTTTCTTCGAGGAGTGGCTGGTGGGTTTGAACTGTCAGGCTTCTGGTTAGCAGCCAAATGCCTTAGACACTGTTTCTACATAAGTGTTCCTACATAAGTACTGTAAGAATATCCATATAATTAGGACTAATGGGGGGGGGGCAAAATTATGATAACTTCTTAGCCACAGCCAACCTCCCTGAGGGAGTGAGTTATTGACATAAGATACTATGCAAAAACATTGTTCTACATCCTACTTTGGGATCTTAAAAGCTTGCAAGTGAGATGAATGACTTATTCATTGGAAAAACCTTTTTTCAACAACATAAAGGGCTCTTATAAACATGGACCTCACTAGATGGAATACACAGGAGTCACATCACAGAGAAATCTGCAGAGGATGGTGATGTAGTATTTCTGGGGGGAAAAAAAGAATGCTTCAGTAATACAATCAATCAGACCAGCAACAAGAGGTTTAAATAATAAAAGAAGTGGCATACATTATAGCACTTGGAAAGTTTTAACAGCTAACTGAGAGGGTCTTAACTCCTACTTAACTTCCTAATTACAGAGTCAAAAAGCCCCAACATTTATTGGACTTTTAATTTAATTATCTTCTTTTCTGAACAAATTAGAGATTATAGAGAACAGTTAACCTTTTGGTATCATGTAAATTCTCTAAGAATACACAAAAATTTGGAGTGTAGTTTGAATCTGGTGACAGCTAGAGTTAGCCTTAAAGAGTTCCTATGCAGTTTGTCTGGTTCCTGATTGAGAATGTGGCCCAAACCAGAACCTGAATTATTGCAATGTGCACTGGGATCAGGAAAGTCAAATTAAATATAGCATAATGAAGATGTGGTAGTTCTGATGGTGTATTGTCTAAGGCATTTGACTGTTAACCAGAAGACTGGTGGTTCAAACCCACCAGCCACTCCTTGGAAGAAAGATTGGGCAATCTACTTCCATAGTGAAGAAACCCAAGGAAAGGTTGCTATGAGTCGGATCCAACTCAACAGCAGTGAGTTTGGTTCTTTTTGGAATGAAGATGTAAACTTGTACTAGAGGAGATAAAAATTTAAGACATAGTTTCTCCATTGATTTCTTACCAATTCAAAGTTATTTAAACAAGGTTTGAGAAAAGTTTTACTATATATTAAACCTATTTATAAAGTAAAGGAAATATTATTGTGGTAGTTATGATTGTGTATCAACTTGGCTGGGCCAACTACTTTGAGTAGTTTGGCAGGTGGATGCGGTTATTCCTCATGATGATATTGGACATGTTGTAATTAACTCCGTGGCAGAATCTACTGTGAACAGCTAATTAGTTGCCTTCAGGATTTGGCTTGCTTCCTGTAGATATGGCAAAGTTTTGAGGAAGATCTCTAACTTTTTAGCACAGTTTAGATCCTGCATTTGGCTGAGTCTTCATTTCTAGTTTCTGGACTTGAATCAGTGGCCTACTGTGTTGCCTGCAGATATTGGGATTGTTCTTGGATTTGAACCAGTTCTTGCTGACCTTGGGTTTATCAGCCTCAGCAGCCTGAAGCTGCCTGAGTTAGGAAAGCCTTCAACTCCAGTGGACCTGAAACAAGAGGTAGAGCTAAAGCATAATGTTTTGGTTCCCTAGTGCCACTTTGACAGGAATATACCACAAATGGGATGGCCTTAACAAACAGGAATTTATTGTCTTACAGTTCAGGAGGCTAGAAGTCCAACTTCAAAGTGCCAGGCTCTAGGGGCTGTGTGAAAGCCCCTTGACCTTAGGCTGCAGCTCTACCTCTTGCTCCCAGCCCACTGAAACTAGAGGTATCCTTCACTCAGACAGCTACTGGCTGCTGAGGCTAACAAGCCCAAGGTCGACAAATAAAATAGCACAGTCCCGATGTTACCAAACTACATGGTAGGCCATTAATTTAAGTCCATTGTAAGTCCCAAGATTGGTAGAGCATAGCAGGCTGCTGAACAATGACACAGCTACAGGCAGGGTCCAAGTATGCCATAGGCTAGAGACCGTTCCCAAAGCTGCTGTTAATATATGGGAAGCAGACCACATACCCAAAGGCAGCTACTCAGCTGCTCACAGTAGATTCCACTATGGAGTTGATTACCAGTCTCATCATGAGGAATACTACATCCAGCTACCCAGCCACTCAACCAGGCCTAGCCAAGGTGACACAAAAATATGACCACCACACACAAAGTTGAGGAACCTTCACCCAGCCCCTAGAGCCAGCAAGTCTGAATTTGGACTTTCAGCCTCCTAAACAGTAAGAGAATAAATTCCTGTTTGTTAAAGCCAAAAAAAAGCTCATAAGCAGCCATTTACATGCAACAATTGGTCAGTCCTCATCCAAAATAAAGAATGAAGAAAATTAAATATGCATGGAAACAATTAGTCCAAAGGACTAGTGGACCATGCAAATCTCATGACCATGAGATCAGAAGAACTAGATGGTGCATGACTACCACTGCATAACTCTTGGAAAAGAGTCAGTGCAGGAGATCCTGAATAAGAGTGAGAGAAAAACATGGAATAAAATTGAAAATCATAAAAAAGACCAGGCTTACTGATCTGCTAGAGACTGGTGAAACCCCCAAGATTATGGCTCCTAGTCACCCTCTAGGGCTGGAATTTAACTCACTCCCATGGCTTCTAGCCAAACTAGCCAGACAGGTACGTAAGATGAACATTTACACAAGGGCACACTCCTTAGAACAATCATGGGAGATCAAAATGGCAGTATTTTCCCAGGGAGATAGTTCAGGGGAAGGAATACACAGGAAAGAAAGACACAAGGAAAAGGTAAACCACAGGGAGGAAGTGGGAAGACAGCTGTTACATTATGGGGATTGCAATCAATGTCATGAAACAAAATGTGTGTGAACTGCTGTATGGGAAATGAATTTGCTCTGTAAAATTACGTTTAAAAAAATGCACAAATACCATAAGACAAAATAGATGACTGTTGTTGTGTGCCATCGAGTCAGCCCCGACTCATAGCGACCCCTCCTTGGGTTTCCGAGGCAGTATCGCTACGGAAGTAGGATTGCCCAACCTTCCTTCCGAGGAGTGGCTGGTGGGTTTGAACCGCCAGCCTTCTGCTTAGCAGTCAAGTGCTTTAGCCACTATGCTACCAGAGCTCACAACCATATCCCCAGGGCCTAGAATAGTGTCTGGCAAATTGTGGACACTGATAGATGTTTATTTAATGAGTGAGTACAGCTATCACTGTTCTTTCTTCTTGTTCCTGTGTTGAATGAACTGATGGCCACAGCTATGGCAGAGATCTTGACTAGGACCTCCTTAAAGTTATACACTTATGTACATCAAAAGATTCACCACAAGAGTAAAAAAAAGGACACATAGACTGGGAAAGAAAATTTGAGAACAACATACTGGACAAAGGGCTAATCTCTAAAATTTATAGAAACCTTCAACTCCTCAACAAAAAGACAAATAATCCAATTAAAAAATAGGCAGAGAACATCAACAGACACTTCACCAAAGAAGACATTCAAGCAGCCAACAAATATATGAAGAAAAGCTTGTGATCATTAGTCATTAGACAGATGCACATCAAAACAAGATATCATCACACATCAGTATAATAGCAAAGTTAAAAAAAAATGCCAACAAACGTATGGAGACACTGGCATCCTCATACACTGCTGGTGGGACTGTAAAATTGTGCAGTCACAATAGGAATACCATATGATTCCAGCAATTCCTCTGTTAGGTAAACATCTTAGAGAAACAAGAGCCATGACACAAACACATATATACACATGCATGTTCATTGAAGCAGTATTCATAATAGCCAAAAGATGGAAACAACCTAAATGCCCATAAATGATGAATAGATTAACAAACTATGGTATGTACGTACAATGGAATACCACACAATGTTAGAGAACAGCAATGAATCTGTGAAACATCTCCTAACATGACTGAAACTAGAGGACATTATGCTGAGCTAAATTAGTCAATTACCAAAGGACAAACACTGTATGAGATCACTGTTGTAAAAAATCAAGAAAAGGGAAACTTCTGGCAAGATAGTGAAATAGGCAGACAAGCTAACAGACCCTTTTTAACAACAACAAAAAAAGAAACCAATTGGCACAGACCAGAAGATAATCCTGGGGCCCTGAGCTTTGGAAGGAAGGATAAAGAAGTGGATTAAATACCAACTAGTAGAAGAACCTGAATGAAAACAGTGAATAAGAAGCAAAACGGAGCTGCAGACTGTTGGCTATCCTGATGGCACAGCCAGTTTGAATATTTACAGATGGCATTAGAACCTGGGCAGTAACCTAAGAATCAGCCCTGCTTGCCAAGGGCTGCATGGACAACTACACTGGTGGCTGGTGACTAGAAAGGAAAACAGCAAATAAGGAGACAAATTGAGTTGTGGATTTTGGATGTCCTGAGGGAGTGGCCATTTTGAAAATTTGCAAGCAGTGTGCCACTTTTGATACTTGCAAGCAGGCTGCATTCTGATAACAGTAACCTAAGATAGGCTCTGCTTGCCAAGGAGAACACAGGTAACCACAATGGATGCTGATGACTGGAAAGGTGTGATATTCTCCTTGTTACCCTTATACCCAACAATCTCTTGGTGAACATAGATGTGGCCACTTTCCACCTTCACAGGTCTTCTGGACTGGCAGGAATTCCATCCAAGTGTGTATGCCCTGACAGAGCCTGGGTTCCCTGGTCTGCACCCCCCTCCCTCAGTTTTGTCTTTGTTTGTTTTAAAATTATTCTTTTTTTCTTCCTTTTTATTTTGTTTCTTTCTTTTTTACCTCCTGGGTTCCAGTTTTTGTTGTTGTTTTTCTCTCTTCCATTTTCTTAGTTCCCACATTTTTTTCTTTCTTTTGGTTCTTCCCTTTTTGCTGTTCCCCATTATTTGTTTATTATTCTTTTACACTTGCTCTTTTCTCTTATTTCTCTCTTTCCCAGATATTGTGGGGGTTTTTTTCCCCTCCTCCACTATTTATATCTCTTTTGTCTTTTTGAAATATTTCTTTAAATATTTCTTCTTATTTATTGTCTTTCCTTTTTTGTGTGTGATTGTTCCTGTTTGTTTATGTGGTTTGTGCTTTTGGTCCTCTTGTTTTGAATTTTTTGGTGGTTTATTTACTTGTTTATTTGTTTGTTTGTTTTTTCTGAGTGGGAGACAGCTACTATGCCCATATGACCCAATCATAGCCACACCTCCTGCAGCCCCACCGACTGAGGAAAGGCCACCAATTTTTTCTGCACCAACTGATCAATAATAGACAATAGCTGATACCAGCCTGACTCATCATTAACTGCTCTTCATGAACAGCTAATAGAGATATGTGCACATATTTTCCTTCTCTATCACAACCACTAGGAGGCAGGAGGTGAACGCCCAAATGAACAGAGGAGCCCAGTACCCTGCTTATTCAGATAAATCAAAACAAAAAAAAAGAAGAAAAAACTGGAGTGAAACACATCAACATACAATCACCAATTAAATATCAATACAGTGATGTCATAATGGCTCAGAGATAACACACCATCACAGTCCACACAAAAAAGCAAAATAAAGTAGCAGAAACAACGGATCAGAATACAGACCCAGAAAACATCCTTGAGGAACAAACAGCATTGGAACACACTAATAAGTAATTCAAAAGAATTATAAGTAGGTACCATCAATGGATTGAGAGACAGATCAAGGAAAACAATGAAAAAAATAGATAAAGCACAGACAGAACTCTAGAATACTTCAGGAAAATAATACAAGAACAAAATGACAAAATAAATGAAAACTTAGAAATGACACAAAGTCTACAAATAGAAATCCAGAAGATGAATACTAAAATTTCAGAAATAGATAACACAGTGAACAGGCAAAGGAGTCAATCAATGGAAGACAGAATTCATGAGATTGAAGACAAATACCACAATACTACTTTATTGTTGTTGTTATGTGGAGTCAAGTCATCTATGACTCATAGTGATCCCATGCACAGCAGAGCGAAATACTGCCCAGTCCCGCACCAGCACCACAATTCTTGCTATACTTGAGGCCATCGTTGCAGCCACTGTGTCTATCTATCTTGATGAGGGCCTTCCCCTCTTGCATCAACCCTCCACCTTACCAAGCATGATATCCTTCTCCAGGGAATGGTTCCTTCTGACAACATGACCAAAGTGTTGTTGTTGTTGTAGTTAAGTGCCGTTGAGTCGTTTCCGACTCATAGCGACCCCATGCACAGCAGAACGAAACACTGCCCAATCCTGCGCCAGCCCCACAATCCCTGCTATACTTCAGCCCATCATTGCAGCCACCATATCAATCCATCTCGTTGAAGGCCTCCCCCTCTTTCATCGACCCTCCACCCTACCAAGCATGACATCCTTCTCCAGGGAAT
>NW_006921647.1:12585970-12593522 GCF_000298275.1 Orycteropus afer afer
AAGAATGGACCATTCCCTGGAGAAGGATGTCATGCTTGGTAGGGTGGAGGGTCGACGAAAGAGGCGGAGGCCTTCAATGAGATGGATTGATACAGTGGCTGCAATGATGAGCTCAAGTATAGCAGGGATTGTGGGGCTGGCGCGGGATCAGGCAGTGTTTCGTTCTGCTGTGCATTGGGTCGCTATGAGTCGGAAATGACTCGACGGCACTTAACAACAACAACAATCGGAATCCTAGAACAGGAAGAAACAAATAAAACCACAGAGAAAACTGTCAATGATTTATTGAAAGAGAATTTCCCTAAAATGACGAAAGATAAGAATACAACCATTCAAGAAGTTCAACAAACCCCAAACAAACCATTAACACACATGATGACCTAACCCAGAAACCAACCCAGTTATAGAAGTATCCAAAGTAAAATAAACTTACAAGACTGTAAACAGGGAATCAGAGATATCACTTGGTAAATGAGGACAAAAACAAACCAGAATAAAGGAATAAATAGTGTGGTTACAGAATTTCTAAATGGTGAGGAAGTCAAGACAATAGTGAGACAGACAGACAGTTCTAAACTTGGGAAGAAAATTATAAATCACAGGACAACCTCAAAGGAAAACAATAAACCTTCACCTCAAAACAAAAGAGAGAACAAGCACAAATATTTAGCAGATAGTAAGCAATAGCAATAAAGGAAATGATAACACAATTCATAAACAAAATGAGCTCAGCACAGAAAATCACATGGAACAAACAAATTAGCAACACCATGAAAAAACATATAACAAAATGACAGCAACAAACTCACACTTGTCAATAATTACACTGAATATGAGTGGATTAAATTCACCACTCAAGAGTTGCAGACTGGTTAAGAAAACATAACTCATTGTTGGAGACCAAGAAAAAGACCCCCAAAAAAACATGATTGCAAGGCACATGTTCTAATTACAGTTAAGAGATGGCAAGGTCTCTCTCACTGTTAAATACATAATTGGCAAAAACATCAAGTATTAAAAGTAGATGTTATTATCCATGTTTTTATCTTATTGGTATGTTTCATACTTTGGGTCACTGTGTCTTAGTAAACATTTATCATTTTACACTCCTTATTCCTGAGGAGACTTTTGTGATTGTTTTAATGACCACCTGTTGTCCTTGAGCACGTAGAGGAGTAAAACTTTAGCTCTGTAGAGTATAAGCTGATTGTATGGATTCCAAGACTAATGATGTAATCATGTACAAACATATAAATAAAGTAGAATAAAGGCATCAGGGGTCGCTCTCACAGGACATGCAGGGTGTCCACCTGGCCCTTGTTCCTTTTAAATAAAAAAAGAAAACCATTAATCCTTTCGCATTGCTTCATTTTGTGACCTGTGCAGTTTTGCTGGACACGGCAACTCATCAATATGCTGTCTACAGGAAAGACAAAAATAGACTAAAAATCAAAGTTTGGAAAAAGATACATCAAGCAAATGTCAATCAAAGAAGAGCAGGAGTGACAATATTAGTTTCTGTTAAAATTGATTTTAAGACAAAAACCACCATGACAATCAAGGAAGGATATTATATAATGATCAAAAGATTGATTGAACAAGAGGACATAACCATAATAAATATCTATGCACCCAATGAATGAGCCCTAAAATACATAAATCAGACTTTAATAGAATTGAAATGACAAAAAGATGACTCCACAGTCATAGTAGGAGATTTTAACACATTGCTTTCAATGAAAGATAGAACAACTGGAAAGAAACTCAACAAAGACACAGAAGAACTAAACAATACAATCCACCAACTTGACCTTATAGACATCTACAGAGCACTTCACCCAACAAGAGCACATTATACATTCCTTTCCAGTGCACAAGGAACATTCTTGAGGATAGATTATATGTTAGGCCACAAAGCCTCAATAAATTTAAAAACATCAAAATAGTGCAAAGCATCTTCTCAGATCACAATGCTGTAAGATTAGAAATCAATTATAGGAAGATCAAACAAAAAAAATAGAGCAAACAGATGGAAACTGAATTACACCCTCCTTAAAAACTACTGGGTAGTAGAGGAAATAAAATATGAGATTGAAAAATTCCTTCACTCAAATGAGAATGAAAACACAATTGCAAAAAAGACATAGGGCATCCTCTGACCTCCTACAACCTCAAGAAGGGGAGACAGAATCACCATCAACAGCCCAAGGCTTATTACTATGAGGCCAGACATACTGCCACCCTCCAACATTTTTATTAACTCTGACTCTAGTACTCTTTCCCACAGCACTCACTACTTCTGTCCTGGGTTAAATAATTTGTTGCAGTGGGCACACAGAACTCACAGACAATACTGACGAATATGGGGTTTATTAGGGAAGTGACAGGCTACAAAGCAGGTTCAGGAATGCTCTCAGGATGCAATTCTTCAATCAGGACTGTCTCCCCTCTGCTATGCCCTCTTACACACCTCTCTGGTCCTTGGCTTCTCAGCCTGGCCTCTGCCCTCCTCAGGCAAGTGTTACAAAGCTCTTTTAGCTTTGCAGATAGGTGCATCTAGATGAACCCCATTCCACCATCAAGACTTCTCACCCCATGGGCCAGCAAGTCCACTGCTCTGTCTTTCGCCCCTTGGTTTCTAAGCCTAGTTATCTCAGCTCTGTCATCTCAGCCACGTAGTCTCTGCCAAGGAGGACCAGCTCAGGGATCTCCAGTTCAAGGATGTGCTCCACTCCATCCCAGGCACTTCTCTCTTGATGGCAGTGAGATTCCCCTTTCTGCCTCTATAAAGTCTCATTTTAAGCCTGGCAGAGTGGCAAAACTAAAAGGTAGACACATACTAACTTGAGTGAAGGGAAAGATGATATACAATAAGGAGGAGGTCAGCACAAAATGATGAAGGAAAAGAAGATACCTGGAGGAGTACAAGAGTTAAAGGCAACAGATGTAAATATTAATTCATACACTATCCTGTAATTGGGAGCTCTGGTAGCATAGTGGCTAAGGCACTTGATTGCTAACCAGAAGGCTGGCGGTTGAAACACACCAGCCACTCCTCGGAAGGAAGGTTGGGCAATCCTACTTCCGTAGTGATACTGCCTCGGAAACCCAAGGAGGGGTCGCTATGAGTCAGGGCTGACTCGACGGCACATAACAACAGCAACAACAATCCTGTAATTAAAATAATCAATAATCTGTGAGTAGATAAATAGATAGATATGCAAGCTGAACGTGTGTGGGAAGGAGAATGGGACTATACCCACAAATATGTATGCTGTGGTAGTTCAGGTTATGTGTCAACAGGGCTGGGCAGTGATTTTGACTGATGTGGCCTCTGGATGTAGTTGTTCCCCATGATAAGATTAGAGGTAGTGTAATCACCTCTATGTGGAATCTGCTGTTAGCAGTTAATCAGTTGAAGGGGAGTTGCCTTCAGGATGTGGCCTGCTTCCAGTATATATAGAAAGGATCTTGCATTTGGTTCCATTTTCATCTCCAGTTCCTGGATTTGAACCAGTGGCCTGTCTTGTTGCCTGCCAATCTTAGGATTGTTGCTTTCACAGCCTGTGAGCCAACAATCTGCCATTTTAGCTGCTGACCTTAGATTCATCAGCCTTAGCAGCCAGCAGCTGCATGAGTCAAAAGAACCCTCCAATGAGCCTGGAAAGAAGAGCTGAAGTCCAAGGTCAAGGAGCCTCCACTCAGCCCCTAGAGCTGGCACTCTGAACTCAGACATCTAGCGTCCTAAATTGTAAGAGAATAAATTTCTCTTTATTAAAGTCATCTACTTGTGGTATTTATGTAATATCAGTACTAGAGAACTAAGACATATAGATTAGACAGAGACTATTTCTATATAATTATTTAGGTATGTAGCATATACATCTACGAATATAGTAGAGCATATAGGGACAAAATTCTGAAATCTTCTTAGCCATAACCAAAAACCCTGATGGAGTGAGTCACTGGGCCTAGGAACTCAGGACCATAGTCTCAGGGAACATCAAAGTCAATTGGCACAACATAGTCCACAGAGATATTGTTCTATATCCTACTTTGGTGAGTAGTGGCTGGGGTCTTAAAAGCTTATGAGCTGTCATCTAAGGTGCAAATATTGGTTTCTCCCTGCTGGGAGCAAAGAAGAGTGAAGAAAATAAAAGACACATGGACACAATTAGTCCAAAGGACTAATACACCACACTAACATTAGCTTCCATGACTCTGAGACCTGAAGAATTGAATAATGCCTGGCTGTCACTATCAACTACTATGAAAAGAATCACATTAGAAAGTCCTGGATAGAGTAGGAGAAAAAATGTGGAACAAAATTCAAAATTATAAAAAAAAAAAAAAAAAAAAAAAGACCAGGCTTACCAGGTGGCTATAGAATGGTAGAATCCCCAATACTATGACCCTTGATGACCCTTCAGACCTGGAACTGAACTCACTTCTATAGCTGAATTTTCAAACAATAGACAGGGATACAAGGTGAATAAAAACTCTAAGAAGGTAGTTAATTTTTAGCACAATCAACCATTCAAGATCAAAATGGCAGTATTTTCCCAAGGACAAAGTTCAGAAGGCAAAGTTCTTTCTTAGGAGAGAAAGAAGAACGAAACAAGAAACACAGGGAGGATGTGGGAGGACTGATGTAACATTGATGAGACTGCAATCAGTGACATGAAACAAAATATATGTGAATTGTTGAATGGAAAATTGTTTTGCTTTGTAAACTTTCACCAAAATCACAGTAAAAAGTTTTAAAAAATAAAAGATTATCAAAGTGGATTTAAAAAAAAAAAAAAAAACTCTATGTTATGAGAAACCCACTTTAAATATACAGACTCAGGTAGGTTAAAAGTAAAGGGATTAAAAAAGATATGGCATGACAACACTAATCAAAAGAAAGTTGGAATAGCTATATTAATTTCAGAGAAAGCAAGCTTCAGAACAAGGATGCTTATCAGCGATTAAAAAAACATTACATTAAAAGGGTCTTTGAAGACAATCTTAAATGTGTATACACCTAACAATAGGGCATTCAAATTCACAAGGCAAAGACTGATAGAACTAAAAGAAGAAATAGACAAATCAACTGTTTTAATTGCTGTATTCAACATCCTTCATAACTGATAGATCAGCCCATTGCTGTTGAATCGATGCCAACTCATATTGACCATCCAGGACAGAGTTGGAAGCCAGAGGGTTTCCAAGGCTTTAATCTTCATGGTGTGAGGATGATGCAGGACCCAGGAGTGTTTTATTCTCTTGTACATAGGGTCACTATGAGTCAAACCAACTCAAGGGCACCTACAACAATCTTTATGGTAGCAGACTGCCATGTCTTTCTCCCATGGAGCAGCTAGTGGGGTTGAACACCAACCTTTTGATTAGCAGCTGAGCACTTTAACCACTGTACCACCAGAGCTCCTTTGATAAAGCAGGTAGAAAATCAGTAAAGATACGGATCACCTGAACAGTACTATCAATAAATTTGATATAACTGACTTGTATAGAATATTCAACAACTGCAACTGCAGAGTACACGTTCTTCTCAAGTGCATCTAGAACATTCACTAAAATCAGTGTTGGTCTGCATAACTATTTCATCACATCGAAGATTCTGCTTCTGGGTACGGCTGGCATCTGTCTCTCTTGCAACCCCACAACACTTTCTTAAAGTGCTGGGACAGAGTACCCAGGAAGCAAGGTAAGCACAGTCTTCTAATCTGTAGTGAACAGTTTCACATGTTTTTTACCACAGCTATGGTGAGACCCATGTGAAATTGTACAGAGTAGTAAGTGAGCACAAGCAAGGCTGTGTTTACATTGCATATTGGGTAATCTGCCCCTGATAAGAGAGACCACATACTGCTCCAGCTAGGGGCTTGCTAAGCTTCCAGGAATCATAGAACTAATTCTGGTGCAGTCATAGCTGTACAAATGCTATTAGAGAATTTAGCATCCAGAGAAGATTGGGACATCCATGAAGTCAGTGATTGCCTATCGCCTAAAGAATTCTGATTCCAGGAAGCTGGCTAGAGCTAGCTGGTATGACAGAATCAGGGGAAAAGACTCAGAAGCTGGTCAAGCTGAAATTTTGTTATTTATGGGAACAGGAAGCACAAATTTATGTTTAAACTTCCTGGAGTAATCTGTATAAGGGAATTGACTGTCAAGGAAAGGGATCCCTGCAGAAAGGGGCTATAAACACCTACAGCTGGTACACAAGAACTGAATAGGTATGTAGTTCAACCCAGAATTCAGTTACCCAATTACAGAATGGTTGAGTAAAGGCAAGATTTCCAAAGATCCCTGAAACATACTGCATGAGAGAGAAAAAGCATTGAGATACCTTTCGTAACAGACACTGTCAACTCCCATCTCATAGTCCCATAGAATTTACTCCTTTCTCTCTATTTCCTGGGCCAGCACTGAGTACAGGTAAGGCATGCAGGGGACAGCCCCCAGGTAGCAGGGAGCAGTGGCAAATAGGGCCAGCAGGAACAAAAAGAGAGAAGCCCAGGAAGTGAGTGGAGCAGTTGGAACAGCTTAGAGAGATGAGCTTGTCTGTCAATTTGTCTTACTGTGGTGGCTTGCATGTTGCTGTGATGCTGGAGGCTGTGCCAGCAGGGGTGCCTGTGGTAGACCAGACTGAGACAGACTTGGAAGAAGGCAGAGGCCATCCACTTCTCAAAGAATTGGCCAGTGAAAACCTTGTGAATAGTAGCAAAACACTGATATATTACTGGAAAATTTTATGAATAGTCCTGAAACATTTTCCAATACAGTGCTGGAAGATTAGCCCTTTAGGTCGGAAGGCACTCAAAATATGACTGGGAAAGAGCTGCCTTATCAGAGGAGAGCCTACCTTAATGATGCGGATAAAGTAGAGCTTTCGAGGCCTCCATTTACTGAAGTGGCAAGGCTCAATATGAGAAGAAACAGCTGCAAATATCCATTGATAATCGGAACATGGAATGTACAAAGTATGAATCTAAGAAAATTAGAAGTTGTCAAAAATGAAATGGAACAAGATGTCCTGTCCTGGAATCCTAGGCATTAGTGAGCTGAAATGGACCAGATTTGACCACTTTGAATCAACCCTATAGAGAGAATCAACCAAATAGAGAGAAAGGAGTAAATTCTATGGGCCTATGAGATGGGATTTTCAGTGTCTGTTATGAAAGGTATTTCAATGCTTTTTCTCTCTCATGCCATATGCCAGGAATGACAAACTGAAGAGGAATGGCAAGGCATTCCAGAACACTTAATTGTGGTCATGAGAAACTTGTACATAGACCACGAAGCTGTCATTCAAACAGAACAAGGGGACAATGCACGGTTTAAAATCAAGAAGGGAATGTGTCAGGGTTGTATCTTTTCACCATACTTATGCAATCTGTATGCTGAAAAAACAATCTGAGAAACTGGACTATATGAAGAAGAATGTAGCATCAAGATTGAAGGAAGACTCATTAACAACATGCATTATGCAGATGATAAAACTTTGCTGAAAGTGAGGATGATTTGAAACACTTACTGATGAAGA
>NW_006921647.1:12594672-12612031 GCF_000298275.1 Orycteropus afer afer
ATATATATATGTTTCAGAAAGTCTTATGATGATTGGGAAGTTCTTGTAACAATTGATATAAGGCTTAAAAATAATATATCAAAATTGTGTATAATCACAGCTATATACAGAAAATTTAAAACCATTTGGAGAAACTAACCTTGTGGAAATTCACCTAAAGTGTCTTTTATGTTTCCCTCAATGGGTAATATGACCAGTGGTATTTTATTTTTATCTCTCAAATTATATGTAATTAGAATGTAGTAGGTGCTATTGGTGCACCACACAGATCTCCTTTACCTACTGATACACCCCCTCCAGCTATGCAAGTGATTGCATACAGCTCAAACCTGTGTTCATCTCCCAAGACTTGCCTGACTAGGGCCACCTACACCCTCTCTGGTGACTAACATCTGATTGATTCTGGATTCAGGCGACAACTCAGCAGTGTCTTAGGCTGAGTTCCCTAGAGAAGCAAAATCAGTGAAGAGTGTGTGTGTGTACAGAGAGAGAGAGAGAGAGAGAGATCTCAAGGAAATGGCTCATGCAGTTATAGAGGCTGGCAAGTTCCAAGATGATAGGTCAAGCATCAGGCTGGAGGTTTCTCCTGATTCATGTACCTGCAGGGGCTGACAAACCCAAGATAAGCAGGTCAGATAGTAGTTTCTGGCTCACGGGTTGTGGTAGTTGACAAATCCCAAGATAAGTAGGCAATATGGCAGACTGCTGGCTCAATCCCAAGAATCATAGTTAAATGATACCAAGCCAGATGCAGGATCCAGAGTGAGAAAAAGGCAGAATAACTCCTCCATTCCCACAGATCAGGCCAAAGTAAGACTTTACTTTCCCATACCTTTCCTTAGCTCTTTTCCCTCTCCTACATAGTTTTCCTTGGTGACTTACAGATTTCTCCTGATGAGCTCCCTCAGTGGGTCTCATCACTCAGATGTCCATCTCAGGCTTTGCTGCTAAAGACTCTAAGATAAATGGCACTGGGAGTGGTGCTAAGAAGCAGATTCTAAGGAGGAATTCTGTAGTAGTACCACCTACTAGCAAAGAAGAGCCTACTGGTAAAAATTGGTCATTTCCAGCATGATGTGTCTATGCAAGTGCTAAGCTCCTGTGGTGAGCTGTGACAGTAGATTGATGTAATTATCTCTGGTTTTGAAAAGTATGGGGAAGTGAAATTTTAACATTATGAAACTAAGCAGTTATTATTGATTACCTGTAAAATGGTAGATCTGAAATCTTTTAACTTCACAAGGGATAATCAGCAGAAAGGTGATTCCTAAGAAACAGAAGTCAGACATACCTCTACTCTCCAATCCTTTTTACCAATTCTGACATTATCATCCCTCCCATGCACTCTCTACTCCTCTGTTGGCTTCAGTGATTCAAAGCAATGGCCACAGCGAACTCACAGATCATACTCAAGTTTATGGAGTTTATTAGAGAAGTAACAGATTACAATTCAGAATCAGGAACAACTTAGAAGTAATAGGAACAACTCAGGGTATAGTTCTTCTTTTCAAGAAAGAGTAGGAAAACTTCAAGAAGGGTGAATTTTCAGCCTGGATATGTCTCTTACAGCAAAGTTGAGGTTCTAGTATGGAAGCTAAGATGGTTCAAAGAGATGACCCACCATAAATGAAGTAGAAATGCCAAAATGTTCCATGAAGAGGGCTTCAAAAGGCTCAGAGGAATGGATCCACTAGAGTAGGTAAGAACCACCTGTTGACCATGTTCCTTGGGAGGGTCCAAAGAGAGAAAATTTAAAAGCAACAATAAGTGCACTGGTGAGAAGCATCATTGAGAATCTCAGTAGTGTCTCTCCTCTGCAGGCTGGAGCTGATGGTAAGAGATGTTATTACTGAGCTTCCTACTAGCAATAAAGATGATAGTATCCTCAAAAAAGCAGAAGCAAGATGGGAATAATTATGGCCCTGGAAGTCAGGGACCTGAGCCACAGAATTCTCTTGAGATGACTCATTAAAAAAATGAAAAGAACACTGCCATAGAGTTGATTCTGACTCATAGCAACCCTATAGGACAGAATAGAACTGACCCATAGGTTTCCAAAGATGTAAATTTTTATGGAAGCAGACTATTTCATCTTTCTCCCATGCAGCAGTGGTGGGTTTGAACCACTAATCTTTTGGTTAGCAGCCAAATATTTAACCACTGCACCACTAGAACTCCTTGAGATTATGGCTCATAGGACTCAGTATTTCTGAGCAAGATCAATGGGCCATCAATGAGCATACTGCTTAGGATACATAATCAAAAAGGTAACAAGATCAGATGAGCAGGAGAATGAGGACCACTGCACCAATGGAAAGCCACAATCCTTTGTCTAGTTTCCAGACAAAAGCTAATTCTTATAGTCCAAGTCATCTGAAGAAGAACACTGAAACACAATATCAAGTTCTCCAAAGAGGACTATCAAAATATATGTTTTCTTGAGTAACTACATATTGGGTAAAGGGAATGTTCAGACTTTCTGAGGACAATTGGAAAGAGAGTCTTCACTGGCCAATGCCAATATCCAGAGATCCAAAGCATCATATTGGCCCTTCCTTTTGAGTAAGGACTTAAGGGGTCAGGAAATAGAGTTTGAGCCCAGGTCCATCTCACAGTGTGTCTACTGGCTCTACAATTCCACCCAGTAGTTATTTCCCTGGTTTCAGAATGTAAAACTGAAACAAACACACTTAACAGTTGGCAGAACCATCATCATATTGGTTCCTTCATATGGCAAAAGTGCTGTTGTAACAGAAAATTTAAAAGCTGGACACTCACCACCTCAGTCACAAGAGTAATTCAAAACCAAAATCACATCCTGGAGAAAATGGCAGAGTACAGTGTCACCCTCAAAAACTTAAAGGATGCAGGTCGTACCCCTCAAATTTGCACTCAACTCACTAGTCTGGCCTCTGCTAAAATTGCATAGATCATGGCAGATGACAATGAATTACTGCAAACTTAATCAAGAGGCCTGAGTATGGCTGCTGTGCTGGATATGATATATTTGTCAGAGGAGATTAGCACAGGCTCTAATAAGAAGGATACGTATATTGATCTAGCAGATGCATAAATTTCAATACCCATTAGAAAAAAGAATTAACAGTAGTTTGTATTTGTGTAAGAATGCCTCACTCCAGGTAGTCTGAATACAAAGACTGAAACAACGTAAGGATGCCCTGCTGTAGGTGGCCTGACTGCCAGCACTGAAATACCAGCCAAGTTTCTGATACATATTTTGCTAGTTAGAACATTCTCCTACCCTAACCCTTCCCATTCATGTGTGCGTGATCAGTTTGAACTGTGTTCTTAACTGACTGTATGTGTCAGAACCTGAAATACATACCTTTCAGCAGCCATGATACTGCACTCCCACTGCACTCCAACCATATTAATAAGTCTAATGCACAGTTAATGAGTTCCAAGAAAGTTCATGAATAATCATTTCCCTATTCCATGTCCTATGTTAGCCTTGAAATCCCCACCTTCTAGGAGGTTGATCTGAGGCACAGTCTCCACTTCCCTGCTAGTCAGCCTTCAGTAAAGCTTCCTTTCTCAGCACCTCAAAGCCTCGTGTCTTCCTATTGACCTGGCAGTCACACTGGGCAGGAACCCACCCTTCTAGTTTCAGATGAACAGATATACATTCAAAACTTTTGCTCAATAGCTATGTAAATT
Organism: Orycteropus afer afer; assembly: GCF_000298275.1. Lineage (NCBI taxonomy): Eukaryota > Metazoa > Chordata > Mammalia > Tubulidentata > Orycteropodidae > Orycteropus > Orycteropus afer. Next base: position 12,598,351 of record NW_006921647.1, read on the forward strand.
CTTCTTTTCTCTATTACAGTATATCAAAGGGACTTAACCAAATTACACATTCCATAAAACACATTATCAGTCTACTCTTCTTATATCATCATGTTAATAGGACATGATAAGCAATAAATGGCAAGTATGCTGGATATGTTTATAAGCCACATGAAATCCAGAGAGTAGGAGAAAAAAATCTACAAAGATTAAGAACTGTTACACATTTGCTATGTTTTTGGGATGTTGTATGGGACTGTGGTACTTTGGTTTGTGTGTCAACTTGGCTGGGCCTGGTTGACTGGCTGAGCAGCTGGTGGTAGTTAATCCCCATGAGGAGACTGGCAATCAACTCCATGGTGAGATCTACCACAAGCAGCCAGGTAGCTGCCTTTGGGTATGTAGTCTGCTTCCTGTATATAAGGAGAAGTCTTTGGGTATGGTCTCTAGCCTATGGCATGCTTGGACCCTGTATATAGCCATGTCATTGCAGCCTGCTATGCTCTGCCGACCTTGGGACTTAAAATGGACTTAAGTTAATGGCCTGCCGTGTGGTTTGGTAACATCAGGACTGTGCCTTTTTATTTGTCAACCTTGGAGCTTCTCAGCCTCAGCAGCCAGCAGATGTCTGAGTGAAGAAACACCTCTAGCTCCAGTGGGCCAGGAGCAGGAGGCAAAGCTGGACCCCAAGGTTGAGGGGCTTTCACGCAGCCTCTAGAGCCTGGCACTTTGAACTTGGATTTAAAGCCTCCAAATTGTAAGAATAAACTGTTTGTTAAGGCCATCCCATTTGTGGTATATTCTTGTCAGAGAGGCACTAGGTAACTAGAACAGGGACATACCATGAAATCCTCTCAAGAGTCTGAAGGACAAGGTACTGTACCTAGAACCTCCTGCTTTTAAGAAAGAAAAACAATGTTCAGTAGCCTACTTTAGTTTTCAGAAACAGCATGTTCTGAATTGGGGGATACTATGCTCATTCATTTATTGAGAAACATGGAAGGTATTTTGTAGATGAGACCTATGTGGTCTGATGATGTGCTTCTTGAGCTCAGTTGTAAAGAGCTTCATGCCCAAAATGGGTGGAATGGTGGACCTCTCACAGGACTCAGGGCATTAATTGTTCAGGAAGGAAAACTTTACCCTCAAGGGTGTGCAGCAGCCAACCTTGAAAGTGTGGACCTGGGGCCACAAGCCAAGGCAGGCTTCTAGGTGCAGAAAGTATTGTGTTAATCATGGGGGCTTATACCCAGGCTTCAGCTTGATGACAACTGAGTGAGAATTCCTTGCCCTTCCCAGTTGTCCTTTTGCCCAAGTGAGTGGAGTGACTATATTCATTATATTTTCAGGTATGGGAGGGCGGCTCCTCTGCTATGAGGGCCAGCAGTGAGGCCTGAGCTTCCAGCTCTGTTCTAAAGGGACGTGGCTTGCAGTTCTCTATCAGTAAAATTAATCTAAGCATTAATTTTAGCAGGTAAATCTCATCCTAACAAAGGAATTGGACACTCAGGCATATACAGGAAACTGGTTCAGCAAGGTGTCTCCTACATGGAAGAAAGAACGTGCAGCTGGTTTCCCTACTCCCCAACCACATGGCCTCTCTTAGAGGAGAGGGGTTTCTTTAGGTGAGTTAAGACTGAATATGTAACTCCAATGTCTATCAAAAAGTCAATTAAATCTCTCCCACTTTGACTGTAACCAAGGGCTCTTCAGAGGAGGCCTGTAAGCAAGTGGGAGCCCCTGGTGCTTGTCCATCTGAGTCTTCAGACTGAACCTGTCAGTGGAGCTCCAAGGCAGGGGCCTGATGGGATAGCCTCCAATGAGGGCACTCTCTTCCAATTACCTTCTTGTTTACAAACCCAAGCTGGGTTGTTTGCCTGGGGCAGTATGTTCCTTCTGATCCCTTTCATTAGAGAGTCCTATTTTAAATCACCAGGGCAGTATATTGGGCAAGACCAGCTTGGGATGCCAGGGTAGATTAGTCAGGGCTCTGCCTCAGCTTTTGAGTTCTTTCTTTTCCTGAACCTGGCCTGTATTACTAAGAGTCTTAAACACTCCCTCAACCAGTTGAGAAATTCCCATTCTCAGGCTTCCCTCAAGCATTTGCAGTTTCTTTTGGGTGTCTGGAGCACCTGATGAAAACTTGGCTTCCTCTCTAGCCTTTCCCCAGGTCATATGTCTCTCCTCAGGAGTCAGCAAAATGTCCAAAAGGGCCCGACAGACTGCTCAAGTTAGATGATGGGTAGCAAAGATAGAGGAAAACAAGTCATACATCCACTTGGGGTCCCCCGCACAAGAGGGGAAGTTATTTTTCCAATTGAAAAGGTCAGAGTTAGAAAAAGTGGTATGAACCCAAACCAGGTTTGGCTGTCCAGCTTCTTCTCTCCTAGTGGGGGTCTCATGAAATGGCATTTGCCCTGCCATGAGTTGGCCAGCCCCTAAGCCAAATCTATTGCCCTTACAAACATGAGGTGGGGAGACAATGTCCTCAGGTCCCACCACCAGCTCAGTGGGTAAGGAAGTGAAACAGACAGAGAAGGAAATGGGGAGTTGTTCTCCCTTGGACTATCTAACAGCTTGGGTTTAGAAAAAAGGCTATTAATCATAATCTTACATTGTTTCTGCATATTCTTATTGCTGTACAAACATAACAGTTTCTACATAAATTTTGTCATCACATTTCTCTTCCTGAGTACAAAACAAATCAAATTGAAAAATATAATTAATACATATTTAATATAATTAAATGAGCCATCTACAGGACAATGTTCTCTGGCCCCCAGTTGGTATTGGGGCCATAGAACATTACAGAAAAACTTCATCTTAGACTCTTTCATTGGACCATAACTAAAATAATTACAAATCTGAAAGATTCATCCTAAGGATCTATACTCAGGGATACTCTTGTCATTTTTCATGACTAAAACCAGAAGAACCAGACAAAGCAGGATGAGAAAAAAACAGACAAACCAAGAGTACAAGAATTACAAATACCAAGAAAAAATTAAGATCTCCTGAAAAAACCAAACCACTTGGCCTCCCTCGACTGCCCAGAAGCCACAGGTAATGGCAGTTTCTTGTGCAGCCTGCATGGAATGGACCTTCTAAGTCTTCCTGAATCTCTAGTACTTATATTGCAATTATATATGTACTCACTCAGGGAAGATCCTTACCAGATGCTCATTTCTCAGCCTCAAATAATGGGCCCAGGCATGGCCCCAACCTTACCAGTTCCTCTAGGGCAAAGACAGCCAGTGCTGCTGGGGTCTAGCAGCTGTTTCGATGGCCAGAGGTAAGCCCAGGAACAGGGCAGCAGTTAGGGGAAAAGTCCTATCTGTGTCACAAGATTTGAAACCAGAAGGGTGAGTTCCTGCCAGGTCAGTAAGGAGACACGAACCTTTGAGGTGTTGAGAAATGAAGCTTTATTGTAAGTCAGCGGGCAAGGAGCTTGGACATTGCACTTAGATCAAGCCCCCTAAAGTGGGGATTTGGGGGCTGATTTAGGACATGGATTAGGGAAATGATGATTACTCATGGGCTTTCTGGGAATTCATTAAATATGCATTAGACTCATTAACATGGTTGGGAATGCAGTGGGGTTGCAATGTCATAGCCACTGAGAGGTGTATTTTCCAGGTTCTGATAGATATAGTCAGTTAAGGACACAGTACAAACTTATCATACATGGGCAAATGGGATTGGTTAGGGAAGAAAAATGCTCTGGGGAACTAGCAAAATATATATCAGGAACTTGGATGGTATTTCAGTGCTGGAAATCAGGCCACCAAAGCAGAGCACTCTTACATTGTTTCAGTCCTTGTGTCTAGGCTACCTGGACAAGGTATTCTCACAACATGAGCCAAACCCACTGCCATCAAGTCAATTGCTACTCATAGCAACCCTGTAGGGCAGAGTTGAACTTGCCCCATAGGCTTTCCCAGGCTGTAAATCTTCACAGAAGCAGATTGCCTCATCTTTCTCCCACAGAGTGGCTGGTAGGTTCAAACCACTGACCTTTTAGTTAGCAGCCAAATGCCTTAAGGGCCACCAGTCCCTTAAAATAAATCTACATCTATTGTGGTAGTTAAGGTTGTGTGTCAACTTAGCTGGGCCTGGTTGAATGGATGGGCAGCTGGATGTAGTTATTCCCCATGGTGAAATTGGCAATCAATTCCATGGTGGAATCTACTGGAGCAGCGAAGTACCTGCTTTAGGGATGTGGTCTGCTTCTTGTATATGAGCAGCAGCTTGGAGGAAGGTCTTTAGTTTTTTGGCACTCTTGAACCCTATACGTAGTCAAGTCATTGTTCAGCAGCCTGCCATACCCTGCTGCTCTTGAGACATTTTCTGGACTTGAATTAGTGACCTGCCATGTTGTTTGGTAATATCAAGACTGCCTTTTTACCTGTCAATCTTGGGTTTGTCAGCCTCAGCAGCCAGTAGCTTCCTGAGTGAAGAAAAGCCTCCAGCTTCAGTGGGCCAGGAGCATGAGGCAGAGTTGAAGCCCAAGGCTGAGGGGCTTTCACCCAGCCCCTAAAGCCTGGCACTTTGAACATGATTTCTAGCTTCCAAAACTGTAAAAGAACAAAATCCCTGTTTGTTCAAACCATGCCATTTGTGTTATTTTCTGTTAGAGCAGCACGAAGTAACAAAACATCTATGTGTAGATCTATGTCTATGTATGTTGTTGTTAGATGTCATTGAGTAAGTTCTAATTCATAACAACCCCATGTGACAGAGTAGGTCTGCCCCATAGGGTTTCCTAGGCTGTAATCATCACAGAAGCAGATCCTCTAGTGTTTCTCACACAAAGCAGCCAAGTGGGTTCAAATTGCCAATCTTTTGATTAGCAGTCAAGTGTGGGTCCTTTAAACAGGCAGTCCCCAAGTTACTAACAAAGTCCATTCCTAACTGTGTCTTTAAGGCTTTAAGTGGAATTTGTAGGTGAGTCAGAACAGGTGCAGAGAGTTCTCATTTAACCTTACTTTAGTGCAGGAAAAGGCTTGAAGGCTTGTCAAAGAATTAAAAGCTGCAGGTGCAGCAAGTGAAGGTGATTGTGATGAAGAATTTGTTGTGAGTAGGGGATGGTTCAGGGAGCTCTGGTGGTGTAGTGCTTAAGAAATTTGACTGCTAACCAGAAGGCTGGTGGTTCAAAGACCCCAGCCACTCCTCAGAAGGCAGATTGAGCAATCGCCTTTACGAGGCAAGTGATACCACTTCGGAAATCCAAGGAGGGGTTACTATGAGTTGGATTTGGCTTGACGGCAGTGAGGGTTTTTTTTTTATTATATATGTGTGTGCATGTGTGTTAACATATGTGCATGTATTTATTTACATATGTGTGTGTGTGTGTGTATATATATATATATATATATGTATGTGTGTGTGTCTACCACCCATCTGCCAGTTTATTGTATTGTGGGGGGTTGTGTGTTGCTGTCATGTAGATGCTATGCCACTGATATTTCAAATACTATCAAGGTCATCCATAATAGACAGGTTTCAGGGGAGCTTCCAGATTAAGACAGACTAGCAAGAAAAACCTGGTGATCTACTTCCAAGAATTAGCCAATGCAAATCCCATGGTTCACAACAGAATGTTGTCCAACTTGGAATACTGCTCAACCAGCAAGAGAAATGAAGTCTATCTACATGCTACAAAATGGATGGAGCTTGAAGACCTTATGTGAGTGAAATAATTCAATCACAAATGGATAAATATAGTATGACCTCATTTATATAAAAAGATAAGATCAGGCAAATGTATAGAGACCAAAGTATATTAGTGGTTACCAGGAGCAGGAGAGGGTATGGGAGGTTGTTGCTTATGGAGCACTGAGTTTTAGTTTACTTTACAATGATGGAAAAATCACATAGATTAAGGATAGGTTTACACAGCCAATTTATGTAATCATTGTCAATATGTTATATACCTGTAAAAATTTGAAATGGCAAAAGTTATGACATTGATATATTTATAACAACAAAAAGAGTAGACTCTGAGGCTGCTTATATACAAACACTCATGGGATTTGGTCTCTTGGTTTGGAGGATTAGGGTCATGGTTTCATTGGTCATCCCAGTCAATTGACCTTATATAATGCTTAGTGCTTCTATTCTATCTCCTAGTTCACTGCATAGTGCTTGGGGTCTTAAAGCTTGCAAGTGGCCATCCAACGTATATCGATTGGTCTCTATTCACCTGGAGCAACAGAGGAAGAAGAGTCAAGAATAAGAGGATGAAATGAAATGTGTGGTTAATTACCTCCATGGATATCGGACTCCTTTGCTGTGAGACTAGAATTGGATGGTGTTCAGCTACCATTACTGAACATTTTGATTAAAGATTCTACAGAAGAATCCTGATCAAAAGGAGGAAAATATAGAGAAGAATTTCAAATTCTCATGGATTCTATGCACGGAGGTTGGATAAATCTCTGAAACTACTGCCAATATAATCTTTCCCCCTTAAACCAAAAAATATCCCCTTAAGTTTTCTTAAAATCTAACAATAGTTTGGCTTAATTAGTAAAGAATGTCTGCCTTGAACATTTTGCTCTTCTAAGAACTGACTACACAAGATCAAAATGACAACATCAACTTTAATGATTAGATAGGAAACTTAAAGGGCAGTGAGTTTATACTAATGGGGGAGGAACTGGTCAGAAAAGGAGGATGAGAATCTTTGCAAAACTTGAAGAATGTAATCAATGTCACTGAACTGTAAATATAGAAATTGTTGAACTTCAATTCTCCCTATTACCAGACTCTAGGTAACTTGGATAATCCCATCAATACATCTCAAGACCAATCCTATATTTAACATCACCATCCCTTATCCATGGCTGGTTTGTTCACCAGATTACCTCATCCCTAATAGATTAAATTTCAGTACCCCGTTATGATCACAGCCTTTTGTCTCTCTAATTCTCTCCCATGTACAATCTTCCTCACTACTTCACCAGCTTCTATTGCAGGAACAACAAGGTCCTTATCCCCTGTCTCATAGAGCCAAATATCACAACAGGTTGAAGAGGGAAAGCAAAAGAACTCATTGAGTGTCAATACCCAGGGAGATAGACAGAATAATTTCTCTGAAAAGTCTGTCTCTCCAAGCTAAGAAAAGGTTAGGATTTTTAAAGAGAATTTGGCTAAGGAGTAAGGGGCTTGTCATTCTTCCTGTGAACTTTCTGTCACTCTTGTCAGTGATGTAAAACTTGCCTTAATCAGAATTGTTTTGTAAATTCTTTGTACTTGTCCAGGAAGATTAACTCTGGAAGATGGGAAAATATGGGAGTGGGAACACTCAATCCTCTTGGCTGGGGATGTCCCTGCTTCTTTCTCTTGGTTGCTTGGTGTCTCTTTTCTCAGGATATCTTGCTCCATAAACCAGTTATCAGCTAAAAACTGGCAGTGAGTTTATGTCATATGCTCTAAGGGAACTGTAAGGAAAGAAAACAACATAGAGTGATTAACCTATTTATGAAGAAGAAGGGAGAGGGAAAAGAAAGATAGGAAATTGATCATCATGGTTAGCGTCTACTCTAATCATAGCTGTTAATTTGTTATACTTCTGTAATTTGTCAGCAAGATGGCTTCTCTAGTCCTTCAACAGTCCCTCCCACATATTGTCCTAATCCAGTACCCCTTCACAGTCCCATCATCAATGAACACTTTTATTCTATAATTTAATGAAATTGTCTTCTGCAGCATGTGAACTGACATTTGGGCTCCTGTTACAAACATCCTTCTACCACCTGGCTGATACTTTTTTGTTATTCATCAACATCTTTTTTCACTTGTCTCTTAAGTATGGGCAACCCCCCAGTATTCTTTCATCACTGCCGTTTTCACTCTTATCTTGTTACCATTCCATCTAATTTTCTTTTTTTATCAACCACAAATATGCCCATGGCCTCCAAATCTACATTTGAGGTCCAGCTTTTGCCCCTATACTTAGATATCCAAAAGTCTGATGGCATCTGAACTAACACACATACCCCTCCCATAAAATAGGACACTACTCTACCCTTTGTAGGAGCTCTGGTGGCATAGTGCCTAAGGCATTTGACCACTAACCAGAAGGCTAGTAGTTCAAACTCACCAGCCACTCCTCAGAAAGAAGACTGAGCAATCTACTTCTATAGAGATACCATCTCAGAAACCCAAGGAGGGGTCATCATGAATTGGAACCAACTCGATGGCAGTAAGTTTGATTTGGTTTGGTTTTCTACCCTTTTTATTCTCGGTACTGGTTGGTGAAACCATCATCCCTCCTACCCAGTCATTCTGGAGGTAATCCTTTATTCTCCCCTGCAGTGTTGAACTACCCAATAGTCAGACCCCATGGGTATTTAACTAGTTGTGACCCTATGTCAGAGTAGAACTGTACTATACAGGGTTTTGTGTGTTTAGGTATCAGCAAATCAGGGGTAGCAGAAAAAATCAAGGATAGCAAAAAAGAAAAAAGAATGTATCACAGGGCGACGGGGGCGGGGGGGGGACAAAGAATGTTGTTTAATTTTCTTCACTCGTTATATGATCCAGTGTAACTTTACTGAAGAAGAGGAGAGAAACTGCACAGTGAGAAAGCATAATCATTTTTAATCCTTAGGGCATCTACAGGTCTTCATCCAGCCCTGTTCTTCTCCAAGTCCAGCCAATTTGACATTCTCAAACTCTCTGGGATCTGCCACCCCTCAGCCCTTAACTGCCACTGCTCCAGTCCTGGTGCTTACCCTCTCACCCGGAAATTTAAAAGAGCCTTCTCAGTTATCTCCCTGTCTCCTGTCACCTCATGATCATTTGAATGGAGTGATTCCTCTCAAATAGAAATCTGAAATCAATGCAATCTCATGCAAAAAAAAAAAAAAAACAGGAAAATCTTTCTATGTCAAAGGTACTGTAGGTGTTGTAGAGCTTTGTTCAATTAGCTAAGACCCAAAGCCCAAAAAGTATTTAGTAACTGTTGAAATATATTATTAGCCATTTACAGCTTAGTGTAAATAAAATCTTTGAAGGTAGGTGAAGGGTGCCATCTACTGAGAAAATGGTAGCATAACACAAAAGTTAAAACAGCTGAGATTTTTCATTTCAAAAATGTGCCTAGGAATTGTATCCAATTTCATGCTCTGTCCACTACATACTTTAACAAGTATTTCAAATTATTTTTAAAGCATTAATATATGAGAAAATTTATCTCCTCAATAAGCATTTCAAGAGAATTTTTAAATATATCACACTTTGTTCATCTTTTCCTTAAAATTGTAAAGCTTTTTTCTAAATGTCTTTAAGTGCAATTTAAAAAATGCAATCAATGGATAACACAGCTCTAAAGCCCAAACTGTTATTCTTTAGCACTAGTTCTATTAATAAATTCAAGGAAAAATCATTTTTTACATAAGGCCAGAGCCTCATGTTCATATTATTTAATAAAAAAAATGCAAACATCATTCAATTAAATGTGCAGTTACAGACTTTCGTGAAAGACAGCATTAGATGTGGTCAAGCAATGAAACCCATAGTCCCATCCACTGAGCAGACTGTCACCCATCTAAACAGACAACAGAGGGTGTAACTCCAATCCCACCTTTTCATCCCTATGGAAATAGTGTGGACAATTCTCTGGGTATAAGGTATACAATTATCTGTGTATAAATAAGGTGTATAAGGTGCATTATCAAGCTCCTTCATTGTACACAAGAGATTATAATAATGATCACTGAGGTGGAGGGCTGAACCACACACTTCTGCAGTATCTATAGAATTGATTACATTACCACTAAGATGCCCTTAGAGTCCAACCTAAGCAGACGTAGCACTTATTAAGACTATTCTATATACAAGGCATTGCCATTATTACTCTATATGTGGTAAATCATTTAATAAAAATGATCATATAAGGTAGCTTTTATATCAAGTTTAATAATGAAGAAATTGAAACTCAAAGAAAATTACCAAAGGACACTCATCTAGTAAGTAGTTGAAATTCAAAGTCCAGTCTCTTTGACTGTTAACACCTATTTTTTCCTCACTCTCCCAGGCTGCTTTGTAAGAGAAAAGCAGACAATCTAAAAAAGAAAAATAGTTGTGGGCAAAATCAAAGGAGAAGGTACAATTCTTAGATTAGGAAAGTAAAGTTGAGTGTATCTTCATTAATCTGAATTCTTTGCTATATATAAAGGGCAGTGTTTCCAATGAGTGTGCATTGGGATATAATCCCTGACAATGCTCTATTAAAAAAAAAAAAATGCTGCATATCCATTGGGATTAGAAAATGTTGAATCCTTTACACATCTCAAAGAGTAAAACTATTCATTAGTATGTTAGCTATGCCAAAACATTGTTCTACATCCTACTTTGGTGAGTAGAACTCGGGTCATAAAAGCTTGCAAGGGACCATCTAAGATGCAACAACTGCTCTCTCCTTATCTGAAGCAAAGAAGAATGAAGAAAATCAAGTGCACATGGAAACAATTTGTCCAAGAGACTGGTGGACCATGGGAACCTCAGCCTACATTACCCTGAAACCAGAAGAATAAAATGGTGCCTGGCTACCACTGTCAACCACTTGGAAAGGGATCAACACAGGAAGTCCTGGATAGAATTGGAGAAAAATGTGGAACAAACCTCAAAATCATAAAAAAAGACCGGGCTTACTTGTCTGGTAAAACCCCCAACACTATGGCCCCCAGTCACCTACTTTGGTCATGTTGTAAGAAGGGACCATTCCCTGAAGAAGGATATCATGCTTGGTAAAGTGGACGGTCAACAAAAGAAGGGAAGGCCCTCAACAAGATGGATTGACACAGTGGCCTCAACAATGTGCTCTGGTATAAGCAGAGGTCATGGGCTCCTGTATAGCAGGGATCATGGAGCTGGCAGACAACCAGGCAGTGTTTCATTCTGGTGTACTATGTCACTATGAGTCCAGAAGATCCACACCTAACAACAACAACCCAGTGGTTTTCAGCCAGACAATGGACAGGCCCATAAAGTGAAATTTTACACCAGGTAGGTACAATACATAGAACAATCAACCACGGGAGATAAGAAGGACAGGGAGATAGCCCCGAGGGCAGGAATGCATAGGAAAGAAGGACACAGGCAAAAGGTAACCACAGGAAGGAACTGGGAAGATAGCTGTTCATTATGGGGTTAGCAATCAATGTCATGAAACAAAATGGGTGTGAACTGTTGAACAGAAAATGATTTTGCTCTGCAAAATTTCACTCAACGATATATATATATATATATTGTATATCATATGTTGTTGTTGTTGTTATGTGATGTGGAGTTGGACCCCACTCATAGCGACCCCTCCTTGGGTTTCCGAGGCAGTATCACTAAGGAAGTAGATTGCCCCATCTTCCTTCCGAGGAGTGACTGGTGGGTTTGAACCACCAGCCTTCTGATTAGCAGTCAAGTGCCTTTAGGCACTATGCTACCAGAGCTCCCCGTATATCATATAATCGTATATATATATATATATATCTCGTATATCGTATATATATATATACGATATACGAGATATATAGATAGATAGATACATGGTTGAGTGAAAGTTTGCAGAGCAAATTCATTTTCTATTCAACAGTTTACACACACACACACACACACACATACACAGGAGCCCTGGTATCGTAGTGCCTAAGGCATTTGACTGCTAACCAGAAGGCTGGCGGTTCAAACCCATCAGCCACTCCTCAGAAGGAAGGTTGGGTGATCTATTTTCATAGTGATACTGCCTCAGAAACCCAAGGAGGGGTCGCTATGAGTTGGGTCTGACTCGGTGGCACATAACAACAAAAACAACATATATATATGTATATTCTTTAGTATGTTAAGTGCTCTGAAAGGAAAAAAAATTACTTAAATGGGTTTATCCCAAGGTTTCCCATGGAATATTTCTTATGGCACATCTGACATCCCAGGGAACCCCACTTAAACACTATCACTTTGGTCAGAAAAGAGGCAATTGTGGGTTTTAAATAGGGAAGTGACATGGTTAGATTTTCATTTTTGACACAAGATTCTAACAACTACAGGGTGGAGTTGGGAAGAGACTAAATTTGAAGGGCAGCAAAGAGACCAGTTGAGAGGGGCTGAAAGAGAGCTATGTGGGGGTATAAGGATGGAGAAAGAGGGACAAAATGGAGAAATATTTAGGAAGTGAAATCAATAGGACCTGGAGATTTATTAAATGTGAGAGAGAAAGAAATAATAAACAACACACAAAGTTCTAATTTGGTGACTACTTCATGTAGTCACTATATGAAATAGAGAAACTGGTTTAACTTTTTAAACACAGTGCCTTCCAAATTTATTTATCCCCCCTCCCCTCCCTCTTTTGGAGATACAGCAATATCCCCTGTTACTAATGTTCTACAGAACACTGTTTGGGAAACACTGCCCTAGGAGCATCATTCATCAGAAAGGCAACTGGCCCAAAGAACCTTTACAGTATCATCCAACTCATATGGAAGAAATCTATGTGGGGATCAAAAAATTTTGCTGTGCAAATTAACAATGCAAACATAACAACAACAAAAAAAAAAAAAAAAAACCTCACTGCCATCAAGTCAACTCTGATCCATAGTGGCCCCTCCTTGGGTTTCTAAAGCGGTATCTCTATGGAAGTAGATTGCCCAACCTTCCTTCTGAGGAGTGGCTGGTGGGTTTGAACCACCAGCCTTCTGGTTAGCAGTCAAGTACCTTAGGCAATATGTCACTTGTTGTTATGTGCCATCCAGTCAGACCTAACTCATAATGAACCCTCCTTGGGTTTTCGAGGTGGTATCACTACAGAAGTAGATTGCCCAACCTTCCTTTCTAGGAGTGGCTGGTGGGTTTGAACTGCCAGCCTTCTGGTTAGCAATCAAGTGCCTTAGGTACTATGGTACTAGAGCTCCTATTACGTCACTAGAATGCCTAAATGTAATTTAAAAGGACATACATATCTAATTCCACCAACTATCTGTCATTTTAGTCATATTGTGGTATCTTGCATGTTGCAATATTTCAAATATCAGCAGGACCACCCATGGTGGACACATTTCAGCAGAGCTTCTAGACTAAGAGTAGGAAGAAAGGCCTGGTGATGACTTTCAAAAATGAAACAATGAAAACCCTATGATTATTATAGAATGTTGTCCGATACAGTACTAGAAGATAAGTCCCCAAGGTAGAAAAGCACTCAAAAAACACAGTGGCCACCATAATGGACTTGAGTGTACCAATGATTGTGAAGATGATATAGGCCATGCAGCACTTCGTTCTGTTTTATTCAGTATCACCATGAGTCAGAGCTGATTTGACAGCAACTAACAACAAAATATACCTAATTTAAGTGAAAATTTTAACTTACTCCTTTTTGTGCCACTATAAGATTTTGGCAAACTATAGCCCTGAGGCCAAACCCAATCCACCATCTGTTTTCATAAATAAAGCTTCACTGGAACACTGCCACGTTCATTTATTTACCTATTGTTTGCTTTTGTGCAACAAAGGCAGAGTTGAATAGTTGCCTCGGAGACAGTACAACCTACAGAGGCTAAAAGAAGGTTGGTGGTTCAAACCCACCAGCCACTTCTCGGAAGGAAGATTGGGTGATCTACTTCCACAGTGATACTGCCTCGGAAACCCAAAGAGGGGTTTCTATGAGTCAGATCCAACTCTATGGCAGTGAGTTTGGTTTTTTTTT
>NW_006921647.1:12613256-12615276 GCF_000298275.1 Orycteropus afer afer
ATATATATATATATGGCCAGAAGACTTGAATAGATATTCATTCTCCAAAGAAGATATATAAATGCCAAGAGAAGCACATGACAAGATGTTAGATATCACCACCTCTAAGACGACTTGATCTTGTTGTTGTTAGGTACCAACAAGTCATTTCCAACTCATAGCAACCCTATGTATAACAGAACGAAACACTGCCTGGTCCTGTACCAGGCTCATAATCTCTGCTGTACCTGAGCCTATTATTGCAGCCACTGTGTCAATCCATCTTGTTGAGGGCCTTCTCCTTTTTTGTTGACCCTCCACTTTACCAACCATAATATCCTTCTCCAGGGAATGGTCCCTTCTGACAATATGACCAAATAAAGTAAGACGAGGTCTAGCCATTCTGGCTTCCAAGAACATTCCAGCTGCACTTATTCCAGGACAGATTTGTTAGTTCTTTTGGCAGTCCATGGTACTTTCATTATTCTTTGCCAACACCACAACTCAAAAGCATCAACTCTTCTTCAGTCTTCCTTATTCATTGTCCAGCTCTCACATGACTATGAAAAACAAAAAATAAAAATAAAAAAAACCTTACTGCCATCGACTCTATCCCGACTTACAGAGACTATTCCTTGGGTATCTCTACAGAAGTAGATTGCCCAGTCTTCCTTCTGAGAAGTAGCTGGTGGGTTTGAACCACCAGCCTTCTGGTTAGCAGTCAAATGCTTTAAGCTCTACACCACTATGAGGCAATTGAAAATACCATGGCTTGGGTTAGGCACACCCTAGTCTTCAAGGAGACATCTTTGCTCTTCAGCACATTAAAGAGGTCTTTAGCATCAGATTTGCCCAGTGTGATACGTCACCTGATATCTTGACTGCTGCTTCCATTAGTGTTGACTGTGGAACAAAGTAATATGAAATCTTTAACAACTTCATTCTTTTCTCTGTTTATTGTGTTGCTGCTTATTGGTCCAGTTGTTGGATTTTTGTTTTTTTTATATTGAGGTATAATCCGTACTGCAGACTGTAGTCTTTAATCTTCATTGGTAAGTGCTTCAAGTCGTCCTCACTTTCAGCAAGCAAAGTTGTGTCATCTGCATATCACAGGTTGTTAATTATTTTTCCTCCAATCCTGATGCCACATTCTTCATATAGTCGAGCTTCTCAGATTATTTGCTCAATATACAGATGGAATAAGTATGGTGAAAGCATACAACCCTGACACACTCCTTCCCTGATTTTAAACCATACAGTATGCCCTTGTTCTGTTCAAATAGCAGCCTCCTGGTCTATGTACAGGTTCTTTATGAGCACAATTAAGTGTTCTGGAATTCCCATTCTTCTCAATGTTATCCATAATTTGTTATGATCCACACAATCAAATGCTTTTGCATAGTCAATAAAACAGAAGTAAACATCTTTCTGGTATTCTTTGCTTCCAGCCAAGATCCATCTGATGTCAGCAATGATATCCCCCATTCCACACCCTCTTCTGAATCTAGCTTGCATTTCTGGAAGTTCTCTGTCAATATACTGCTGCAACCGTTTTTGAATTATCTTCAGTAAGATTTTACTTGCATGTGATATAAATGACATTGTTCGATAATATCCACATTCCATGGAATCACCTTTTTTTGGTATGAGTACAAATATGGTTCTCTTCCAGCCAGTTGACCAGGGAGTTTTCCTCCAAATTTCTTGGCATAGATGAGTGAGTGGCTCCAGTGCAGCGTCTGTTTGTTGAAACATCTCGATGGGTATTCCATCAATTCCAGAGCCTTGTTTTTCATGAATTCCTTCAGTGCAACCTTGACTTCTTCCTTCAATACCATTGGTTCTTGATCATACACAACCTCCTAAAATGGATGTACATCAGCCAGTTGTTTTTGGTACAGTGGCTTTGTGTAGTCCTTCCATCTTCTTTGATGTTTCCTACATCATTTAATTGGGAGCTCTGGTAGCATAGTGGCTAAGGCACTTGACTGCTAACCAGAAGGCTGGCAGTTCAAACCCACCAGCCACTCCTCAGAAGGAA
>NW_006921647.1:12616326-12631785 GCF_000298275.1 Orycteropus afer afer
ATATATATATACACACACACACACACACAAATTGGAATTTCATTGTATGTTTGGTTAATTTCAGATTGCAAAATTTGGTAAATAGAAATCAAGTCATAAAAAGAAATCAAGTTCTGATACTTGCTGTGACATGGATGAATGTTGAAAACATTATGTAAGTGAAATGCCCCAGAAAAAAAAAAAAAAAGATAAATGTTATATGATTCCACTTATATGGAATATGTAGAATAAATAAATGCATAGAGACATAAGTTTAAAAAAAAAAATCTAATACTAGTCCAAGGCTAGTTTCAAGCAGAAAGAATAAAGAAAGAGGAAGACCAAAGGGCTAAAGAAGGTATTCTGGCTAACATCATCTTTCTTCAAAAACTTTTCTGAGAGCCTAACTTAATGACCTTCACTTACATCTCATTGACCTGAACGAGGTCCATGATAACCTCTTCCTACAAGGGAGCCCAGAAAAGTGAGTGTGTTTACTTTCCAGCTTCTGAAATAGAGGAAAATTCTGGAAATGGCTTTTTTGGAGTAGCCAAACTGCAAAGTCTTTCCTTTGTTCCATTCTCCAAAGGACTACAGCAGTCACTTGAGCAAGGGAAGAAAATGTCTCTAGTCTCATTAGTGCACCACACGTGATGCAGATTCAACCCAGTCCTGCCCACTGTGTTCTGCAGCTCATAGAGATTTGAGGACTGTGACCTTTATGTGTCACATAGACTGGGGCTTGGAGTAAGCAAAAAAGGAAAAATCTGAGAAATATCACTTGCCTATACCCACATTAAGGAGATCTGATGGTGTGGTGCCTAAGGAATTTGACTGCTAACCAGAAAGCTGGCAGTTTAAACCCACCACAGAAAGCAAAAGAGGCAACCTACTTCCATAAAAATGTACTGCCTTGGAAAAAAAAAATACTACCTTGGAAATCCAATGTGGGTTGCTATGAGTTGGACTTGACGGAAGTGAATTTGTTTGTTTGTTTGTTTATACCCCCCTTACCATAATCTCCCCTCCTCCTTATTCTAAAGCTTATCATTGAAAGAAGTTTGCACCTGTACCTGGCCCCTTAAAGAAAATTATTTCCCACATCTTCCCCAGTCTCTCCTGTGAATTAATCTCTGAGGGAGGGAGTCTTCCTGATGTCTCCAGACGTGGCTAAATCTGTAGGTTGTAAACAGCTTGATGATGAAGATCAAAGAGTATAGCCTTCAGTATGGATTATACCTCCACATAAAGAAAACCAAAATCCTCACAACTGGACCAGTAAGCAATATCATGATAAATGGAAGAAAAGAATGAAGTTGTCGAAGATTTCATTTTACATGTATCCACAATTAATGCCCATGGAAGCAGCAGTCAAGAAATCAAATAATATATTTTACTGGGAAAATTTGCTCCAAACAAACTTCTTTAAAGTGTTTAAGAGGAAAGATGTCACTTTGAAGACTAAGGTGTGCCTGATCAAGCCATGATATTTTCAATAGCCTCATATCCATGTGAGATCTGGACAATGAATAAGGAAGTCTGAAGAAGAATTGATGCATTTGAATTATGATGTTGGTGGAGAATATTGAATGTACCATCAACTGCTAGAAGAATGAACAAATCTGTCTTGGAAGAAGTACAGCCAGAATGCTCCTTAGAAGCAAGAATGGCCAGACTTCATCTCACTTACTTTGGTCATGTTGTCAGAAGGGACAAGACCCTGGAGAAGGATATCACAGTGGGTAAAGTAGAGGTCAGCAAAAAAAGAGGAAGACCCTCAATAAGATGGATTGACACAGTGGCTGTGATGATGGGCTCAAGCATGGCAACTATTGTGAAGATGGCACAGTACTGGGCAGTGTTTCATTCTGTTTACAGTCATTATAAGTCAGAAATGACTCAACACACTTAACAACTACAGCATGAAACTTGGAAGAGCCCTGTGTTGGTGCAATGTTCAGTAAAGGTCAGCAGTTCAAATCCACCAGTAGCTCTGGGGGAGAAAGCTATGACAGTCTACTTCCACAAAGATTAGTATTCTCAATAACCTCATATGCATGTGAGAGCTGTACTGTGAATAAGGAAGAAAATAGAGGAATTGATGCATTTGAATTGTGGTGTTGATGAAGAATATTGAATGTTCCATAGGCTGTTGTTGTGAATGGAAATAGGATTTCAGAAGCACTCAGGGTTTAGATGGGTCTATGAGAGGGAGTATTTATGAATTAGTGCCTAAAGCACTTGACTGCTAACCAGAAGACTGGGGGTTTAAACCCACCACCTTCTCCTCAGAAGGAAGGTTGGGCAATCTATTTCCGTAGTGATACCACTGTGGAATCCCAAGGAGGTTTCGCTATGAGTCGGGTCCAACTCGATGGCACATAACAACAACAACAACAACAACCACTTGCCATAAGCTTGAAGTCTACATTTTCATTATAAATATTTTCTTTATTTACAAAGTAGACCAGGAAGAAAGTCTTGGAAACATAAAAACAATGTTATGTTCATAAGTTAAGTGGACAGATGGATGGTTGGTTGTTAGTTATTATTTTTTATTAAAATACATCCTAGGAAATAATACAAAATATTTCATGTTTATCATGTATTCTTTCAAAAAAAAATCTTTTAAATCAATCAGTTCGTCTTCTCAAATTAGAGAAGCTGTACTCATCTGAAATGTTTCACAAAATAAATATCTACCCTTTACTGAATGTATTACATTGGTCATGTGTGAACATTTACTAGGAATCTATCCATAAATGTGACATAACAATAATTAATGTCAGTGTATAATATCCAAAGCTAATCGATGTGGTTTATCTTATTTGACTTTCACAATTTTTAATTTGTTCCAGTTCCTTCACATGGTTCAGCCACCTCAGAAACTTGGAGACCTTTATTACAGGCAGATTTTAAGAAACACTGATCGAGGGACCCCCTGTGTCCCCCCCAAAAAATATTTTTACAACATGCTTCTTAATGCTTGTCATCTTTTCAGAAAAGATATACCTTTATTTCACAATTAGAAATAAGAGTAAGCAAAATTTCCATAATATTGTTGTTGTTGTTATGTGCCGTCGAGTCAGCCCTGACTCATAGCGACCCCTCCTTGGGTTTCCGAGGCAGTATCACTATGGAAGTAGGATTGCCCAACCTTCCTTCCGAGGAGTGGCTGGTGGGTTTGAACCGCCAGCCTTCTGGTGAGCAGTCAAGTGCCTTAGCCACTATGCTACCAGAGCTCCCTCCATAATATTGGTAATATTTTATTAAATTCACACAATGGTATGAAGGCTATGTAGTGATTACGAGTTTAGGCTTTGTAGGCATGTTTCTCATCTATAGATTGAAGTTGGAATAAAAGTTATCTCTACACAATGTGTTTTCCCCAAAAAAGTTTAAATAAAATATGTTTAACAAAGCATTGACTAAACCTGACAGATGGAAGCATTCAATAAAAATTGCTGTTGGCTGATGGACAAAGGAGAGACATACAAAGGACTAGTTATCTAAAAGAAAGAGTTGTCATATTCCACAAATTCCGTCAAGAAGATACTAACACCAAAAGAAGAGAGAAGCTCCCTTGGTTTATAATGGACAAGCAGCTCAAACTTTCCAATTTTGGATGTTGACCCAAATGGGAAAAGTCAAGAGCTTACAGACAGTGGAGTCTAGGACTCACTGGGGAGGCAGTGCAGCAGTACAACACCAGATGGCAGCATGGAGCTACTACCATTTTCACCCTTGGGCGGCATTATACTTCAGCACACTAAACTATACAACTTTCTAAAGAGTGATTGAGTTCAAAACAATGGAAATAGAAAACACCCCAGCCAGACTTCCCCATTACCTCATCTAAGCCCACGTGTTTCTGAAATCCTATGTACATCCACTTTCCCTCACTACATCTATCTTGCTGTTCTTCGGAATGCAGTGACTATAGATTCTGATCACTACAAAAAAAGAATTGTTCCACATGCAAAGCAACAAACTGCAGGGTCCACTCTTCAATTGGCTAAAAATGTGATTAAAACAAAACAAAACATCTTTTGCAATGCTTAACAGCACATCCAAACATAAGCAAAGTGTATTTTGACAAGATTGGTTGGAAAACAAAGATTCCAGAGAAATCCAATTGCTTTTTGCAGAAAAATCAAGTGTTAGTTCATCAATATCTTTTGAAATTGATGATTTATCGCTGAAATACTAAATTTCAGAGACCTCAGAGAATTACAAATGGATTCATATGAATAAACTATGTTTCAAAATTGATGAAATTTTAGTATATCTCTGAAATACCAATTTTCAGAGACTGCATAGAATTACAAATGGATTCATACAAATAAACTATGTTTCATTCAAAAACCCAAAAGTCTTCATGAACATTCATGGTTGATCTAAAGGAACAGGTCATTTTCTTCTGTAGCCACAAATGGGAAAAACATTGAAGTGATTCATCACAGACTAAAATACTATAGAACTTTTGTTTTGAATTCACTCATTTTTAATTGGGATTAGTAAATCATTCAAAAAGAAGGTAACATAATGTCCCCAAATGCTATAATTTACAGTTGGCTCTTTGATTTTATCAACAAATGTGAAAAAAAATATGTATCCAAATATTTCCCTAGAAACTACACCCATACACAAACTGAAAACAACAAAATATTCCGGCTTAGGTAGGCATTCCCTTAGACTTGAACATTTCCCCTAATCTGCATTTTTATGGGGATATATCAAGCTTAATATTGCAGTTATGCTCACACCCCTTTTTTCTGGAGTTGTGAGTACCTTTAAAACAGATTAAATTTGAACCCATGTTAATTCTAAAATTATGATTTTTAAATGACAACACAATTACTCTGAGTTCAAGAAAACAAAAAAATATCCACCATGTAAAATATATAATCTCATCTTCAACAGGATCACCACTAATTAATTTTATCAGTAATACTAACAAACCACATCCCATGCCTCTTGATGTGATGCACTGAAAAGGACAGAATTTAGATAGCACTCCTGACCCACCTACCAGCCCCTCCTAGGGAAGAAGATAGGGCAATCTACTTCCATAGAGATACCGCCTCAAAAACCCAAGGAGGGGTTGTTATGAGTTGGTAGTGAGTTGGTTTTGTTTTGGTTTAACTTGAGAAAATCACAGAGAAGCCCAAAGTGGGGGACAATCTACAAGTAAATGACCTGTACTCATCAAAAACCCCAGTTGTGAGAGGCAAAAAAGGATGAGAAACCGATCCAAATTCAAGACAACTAAAGGCACATGAAAACTAAATGCAACAAGTGATCTTTCAGTTAACTGTGTACAAGAAAAAAAGTTTCCATACAGGATGTTACTAGCAAAATTGGTGAGATTTGAATAAAAGTCTGTAGATTAAGTAATAGTACTGCATCAATGTAAAGTTGGATAATTGTACAAAGTTACATAAGGGAATGCCCTTGTTCTTAGGCAATACTTAGAGGTAAAAAGCAATATACTCTCAAATGTTCAAATACATAAATAATTGCACATGTAAGGAAAAAAGAGGACGAGAATATGCAAATCCTACAAAATGTTAGCAACTTGTGAATCTGAATGAAGGGTATATGCAAGTTCTTTGTACTATTCTCACAACTTTTCTATTAGTTTGCAATTATTTCAAAATAAAAAATATTACAATTAAAAAAAGTATCTGATATGTTATTCCAGGCTAAAATCCATTAGAGCAATTTTTACTTTATTCTTTTATTAATAAAACAATCCTGTCCTATAAAAAATAAAATATTTAAAGGAAGATAGAATCACTCACAATCCACCTCTCTAGCTTGCACATCTCTACATTTCTCCCGCCTTTGCTGTCATGCATTTTTGTCTCCATTGTTCCCCTTTTCTAAGCCTTCATCATCTCTCCCTGGAGATGGTTGTCCTGCCCCTACTTGTTCTTTCCCAGAGCAGCTAACATGTGCCGTTTGTGTTTGGCACTTACTGTGGGCTACCTAACATTTACTCTGTCATTGGCGTTTTAGGCAAAGCAAATTTTAACACTGTTGAACTTACAGAAGTGGAGATTTTGGCAAAGTACATAATGAAATGTCTGGCTGAATATTCTAGTATTTGAAAACAAGCAAATATTGTTTCGTCCTAATAAATCCCTTCTGCACTAGCTCATCCCTAGATTTTACCTCCCGCCAAATTGAAAAGTACACATAGTACCTCCAACTCCAGCTTTATACTCCCTTCTCCTACCTTGTCTCTTAGTTATTATTGTTAGTTGTCTGCAGGTTGGCTCTGACTCTTGGCAACCTTATGTATAACAGAATGAAACATTGCCCAGTCTGCACCATCTTCATGGTCACTGATATGTTTGAGTTCATTGTTATAGCTATCATGTCAATCCAATCCACCTCATTGAGGATATCTCTCATTTTCACTGACCCTCTATTTGGCCAAATATTTAATCGGCTGCTTAAATTCTGTCTGATACTATGGTAACTTACTTGAGCATAGTACTGATAGACAATGATTCTGTAGCCAGAATAATTGCCTACATGAACAAGTGTCTCCTTTGTCGTGAATCCAGAAGTGACTGGTATCTGGCTACTATTACTGAATGTTTTGATCAGAGTCGAAGAAGAATCCTGATCAAAAGGGGAAAATATACAGAACATAATTTAAAATTCTCAGAGTCCAGAGTTTCTGGAACCACTGAGATTAGATGAACCTCCAAAACTATTTCCCTGAGATAATCTTTAAATATTAAACCAAAAATATTCCCTGATGTCTTCTTTAAACCAAACAATAGTTTAGCTTAATTAGTAAAGAATGCCTGCCTTGAATATTGTGATTTTTTACAGAATTCTCTGTATGGGATCAAATTGACAACAGCAACTAGAAAGGTTAGATAGGAAGCTTAGAGGACCAGGAGTTTATGTTAATAATGGAGAAATAATTTGGGAAAGGGCAGCAAGAATGGTTGTACAACTTGAAGAATGTAATGACTGAACTGTACATACAGAAAGTGTTGGAATGGTGTATGTTCTTACTAAAAATAAGTATTTTATTTAAATAATCAGATAACAGAAAATCAGAAGCAGAAATAATTTGAAAGGTAACAGAATGTAGGTAAGATGCTCATGAGTGTGATAGCTTTATTTTAGGGCTTAGTTGCAGAGGACAGAATAAGTAAGATTCCCCTCACACAAACTGGTGGGAGAGAATGAAGTCTTCAGAGGCTTGTTGTTGTTGTTTGCTGTTAACTGCCATCGGGTCAGCTCCTACTCATAGGAACCCTATGTACAACAGACCAAAACAATGCCTGGTCCTGTGCCATCCTCACAATCCTTGCTATACTTGAAACCATTGTCTCAGCCATTGTGTCAATCCATCTTGTTGAGGGCCCTCTGCATTTTGTTGACCCTCCACTTTACCAAGCAAGATATCATTCTCCAGGGAATGGTCCCTTGTGACAATAGGACCAAAGTAGATGAGACAAAGTCTCACCATTCCCATTTCCAACGAGCATTCTGGCTGCACTTCTTCCAGGACAGATTTGTTAGTTCTTCTGGCTGTCTACGGTACATTCAGTATTCTTTGCCAATACCACAACTCAAAAGCATCAAGTTCTTCTTTGGTCTTCTTTATTCTTTTTCCAGCTTTCACATGCATATGAGGCAATTGAAATACCATGGTTTGGGTTAGGCACACCTTAGTCTTCAAAGAGACATCTTTGCTCTTCAGCACTTGAAAGAGAGCTTTTGCAGGAGATTTGACCATAAGACAATAAAGGATTTAATAAAACCATAACTGTTTTATTTAAGTTGACCAAGACTCTTACAGCTGTGGATGACACATCTCAAAATGTTGTAATTAAATACCTCAGAAATGAATTCCAGCAGTGAGTAAATTTTCTTCCTTTATTCTTTCAATAGCTCAGGAGGTAAAGTACCGTCGGCTTTGTAGGTCACTAGAGCAGTAGTTCTCAAAGTGTGGTTTACTAGTGTAGACCAGAGACCAGACCACTTCAGAGTGGGAATGGAAGGACTGATGAATAACAAATCCAACTTTTTATTTGGTACATGAGTATATTGAGGTCCAAGGTGATTGAGTGACTTGTGCAAGGTTCCACACATACATAGCACAGTACTACTTACTCCCATGACATCTGATATCCCAAGACATTTCATGCCATGTAGGCTTAGTCCATGCAACCCTTCTAACCAGACAGTAATAAGCTGGTTTTACTATAGCCATGGCTATGTTCAACTTCTGGCATTGATTCATGTACTGATTCCCTGTCCACGCCTCTAGAAGTGCATGAGCACTAAGTTAGACCACGTAGGAGAAATTCTTTGTAGTATTTGAGTCATTTCACCACTTTGGGATGAGGTCCAAGATAGACACTCCCAGTGTCCTGTATATGACTCCTCTTTTAAGTGGGACTAATGATTACAGTCTAGACAGCTCTTCAGAAGCACATCTTTGGTGTTCTTTCTCCTCTCTCTCTGTTTTTCTCTCTTTCTGCAATGGTAGTAGGAGAACAGTGCTATATATTCCTCCAGGGGCTCACATTTCCTTCAAAGTGTCCTCCAGAAATTTGGAAAGTTAGAAAATCATTGTATTATAGCATTTTCTACATGTTCTGAATTCAAACAAGTCAAAATTAAAAAAAAAAAAAAAAAGCCAATCAACTTACATGAACAATTGACAGCATGTCCCTTACACGCTTCCTTCTCTAGATTTGCCAGATAGAAGATAAGAAGATAGAGTTAGGGATACCCAATGATGGAAGATAGTTCCCTCCATTATAGCTATTGGAAATAATAAGTATAACCTTTTGTACTGGATCTGGTGATGGCAATTTCCATTGTACCATGTGACTGGAATCTGTGCCTTATGCTAGCATTGCAGTAAGTAATCTTAAGCACCTCTTGAGTTAACCCTCCAGACCTCACCAAAAGTAGGTGAGAACTAAGGTTTGGTCATTCACCCTGCTCTATGCCAGAACCTCTCTCTCCAAAGCTTTGGGATCCAGAGAGAGAGAATTCTAGAATCTGCTATCTCACCTCCCTGTGAATTCTTCTCTCATGAAAACAGATAGAAGGCATCTTATAAGGTATGAAGCATTTCAGGGATAAAAAAGAATGTAATTCCATGAATCTCAAAGTATCAAGACTCTAAGTTGTCAGCCAAAACCTCCCTAATCTCTTGGAAGTTTTTAAAATGTGACTTAAAACTTGCAGCTCTCTCAAGCTCTTTTGTCTTCCATAATATTCCAGTTCAAAGGCTGAGAATTCCTGACCTAGAAATTTGAATGTGGAAGGACATCAAATCACTCTAGAAAATCTAGATTCATAATTTAACTTGTAAGATCATTCATGGGAAGGAGAAGTGGTATTGTGGGTTTTAGCTCTCCTTTTAGGGGATCACGCTATCTGAACTTGAGTCCCTAGTCTTTAACTTACGAGCTCTGGTAGCATAGTGCCTAAGGCACTTGACTGCTAACCAGAAGGCTGGCGGTTCAAACCCACCAGCCACTCCTCGGAAGGAAGGTTGGGCAATCTACTTATGTAATGGTACTGCCTCAGAAACCCAAGGAGGGGTTGCTATGAGTCGGATCTGATTCTACGGCAGTGAGTTTTTTTGTTTTGTTTTTTAGATGTGCACTGGATTTAAAGTTAAAACAAAACCAATTTAAATGTGTTTCTTATCTTGGGTGGATTATTTTGGCCTTGGACCATCACTGGGGTCCCAGGGTGGTGTAAACTGGTTAATACACTTGATTAGAGGCTACCCAGAGGTACTTTGGCAGAAAGGTATGGCTATCTACATCTAACATCCCCCAGCCAAAAACCCTGTGGAGCACAGTTCTACTCTGACACATAGGGGGCGCCATGAGTCAAGGTCGACTGGATCCCTACAGGTTTTGGTTTTGGACCATTGCTAAATATTTTTTAGTCTCCATTCCCCAACTAAAAATATTAGCTTACCTATTTTGGAGATGAGTTGAGAAAAACTTGGATTGAGTTGTGATTAGAATCATTGCGCAAATGTGAGTTGTCCTTATCTCAAAATGTGAGCTCACTTACCCACACAAACACAAGTTCTTGGATTTTGTTTGTACTAACTAAAAAACAACTACCTATTTGGTTGGTAAATTTTCCCTAGTGGGCCTGAATGTTGCTGTCCCAGAGGAGGTGCAAGCCAGTTCAGAACATGCTTTAAGTCCTCCGGGATGTGTATCAATCTTTTCTGCAAACAGAGGGACTCCTCTGCTTCTGTAACTGGAACCTCTCACTGGCTCCCTGGAGAAGTGTGACCAGGCCTCCTCAGAGCCATGCACATGTCAAAATATATATTGACATGATCAATCCTGACAGATTTTTACTTTAAGATTTAAAGTCAAAAATCCACTTTAAAGAATTAGTGCTCAAGTTGGCCGATGAAACAATATTACCTGGATGCCAAATAGGATTTGTTTAGAATAAACCACAGACTAAACATTTTCTTTTTAACATTTTTCACTGAAACAAGGAAAACCAAAAGGGAAAAATACTGTTCTCCGATACATTTCCTTACTTCCACAATATGGAACAACAACAGCTTGCACCTGAGTTAGATAGCTAAGCCAACAAACTCGCAGTCTCTGCAAAAATGTTTAGATTCAAATTAAAATCAAGTATGTTTCCTGTGCCCTTGGCTATATCTGCTTCCTTCTGTCTTACACTTGTTTCATATGCCTCCCAGAATCTCCTTTTTGATGCCCAGAAAATCTGCTGCAAAAGAATCCCTTAAACACACACACACACACACACACACACACGCCAAACAAGTAAGGGGCTTTTACTTCACTTATTTATTCCGTGTTTGTCTTTCAGTGTTAAGAATAGTGTCCAGACCCCCATTCTCTTTCCTTTAGTTATGCACAGTTCCTATTACCCTTACCAGTTGGGTCCATGGGTTTAATTTGAGGGAGGGGCGGGGAAATACAGTGAAATATGTTGACCTGAGCAACTGCAGGCATTGGTAGGCTATCTGGAGTGAATGTCGTGCTCTGGAGTGAGAGGAGATTTTGTCTCATTCATCCTCTTCAGTGATGGAGACATCTCTACCTCCAGCATGAACAGTGATATATTATTTTATTGTTTTGCAAGACTTCAAGCACCAACTTGGAGCATCAGAGGGAAAAAACTCTGTTTAACTAAATAGGTGGTTCAGAGAACTCTTGCCAATAGCATGTCCTCCAGTGCACCTACCATAGGCTGAGATCTTGTTAGGGATAGCTCTGAGGAAGATCCATACCTGACAAGTATCTGGCTCCTCTCTTCTATAGAACTTGTTTTCTGCTCCAGGAAGAAATTGGAGAGCCGAACTGTCCACCACTTTTCTGTCAATTTGTCATAATGTGGTGGCTTGCATGTTGCTGTGATCCTGGAAGCTATGCCACCAGTATTTCAAATACCAGCAGAGTTACCCATGATTTACAGGTTTCAGTAAAGCTTTCAGACTAAGAAGAATGACTTGCAATGTACTTCTGAAAATTAACCAATGAAACCCCTATGGATCACAGTAGAATATTGTTCAACATAGTGATGGAAGATGAGCTCCCTAGGTTGGGAGGCACTCAAAATACACAATAGCTACAACAATGCACTCAAGCATACCAGCAATTTTAAAGATGGTGCAGGGCCAGGCAGCAATGTGTTTGGTTGCACATGGAATCACCATGAGTCAGAACTGACTTCCCAGCAGCCATCCACAAACCTCCACTATGGTATAAATTTACAGCAGTTGATCAGAGGTGGACAAATTCTCCCTATGAGTTAGAGGGGTCCTCCACATCTTGAGACATGGATTCATTTGTTTTGCTCGCCTAGGTTTCAGACAAAGGTCCATTCAACACTGTGTTTAGCATTGTTGTTATCGTTGCTAGTCACCATCATATTAGCAGACTACTCACTAAATTTCTTACTCAAGATATCAGAATCCCCATTGGAAGGGGATTTTTCTTCAAAGATGTTTACCATCTATAGATGTAGACTTCTTTCATAAAGGTTAGATTTAGATTTGTTTCAAAATCGAAAGCATTTTTTTAATCCAAATGCTTCATTCTTAGCCTTCTCTTATGTTTCCCAAGTATGAAAATAGCATCTACACATTCCTGAATGTAGACAGTTTTAAAGTTTATTGTACTTACTCATTGCTGTGGCTTCCCTGTTGTCTTTTGTTGCATGAACCCTGGAAAGCTTTGACACCATTATTTACTGGTACATTTTCATTATCTCAATTAATATGATTTCTAAGTTCTTCACATGCCGACTCCTATTCTCAGAGTCATACACATATGACCTCTTACACATCCATATTCTAAAATCCAAGAGATGTTCATTAGAAAACAAAGTCAGTGTGGTTACCAGAGGTGGGAGGGGAGGGAAGGGAACACTGTTAGATAGTCAGAGACAAGTATTGATTTGGGTGAAGAGAAGGGCAATGTACCAAATGTGAGTGATCAACACGGTGGCATTGAGGATGAGGAAGACAGAGAGGTAAATAGGAGGTACAGACAACAAAGATGAACCCTTTTCCATGTACAGTACTGCACTGTCAGTGATGGCAAGCATTAATCTATGGGTGATAGGTGGACAGGCTGAATGATCAGGTATGTCTAGGCAGGGAGGAGTGTGCCTGTGACCATGTATAGGGTTAGCAGACAGTGTTTCTACATGTGTATTTGTAAGTGCTGTAGTGTCTAAGGCATTTTACTGCTCACCAGAAGGCTGGCAGTTCAAACCCACCAGCCACTCCTTGGAAGGAAAGTTGGGCAATCTGCTTCCACAGTAATACCACCTTGGAAACCCAAGGAGGGGTCACTATGAGTCAGGACCAACTCAATGGCAGTGTGTTTGTGTTTTTGTAAGAATGTCCAGGTAGTAGTTGAGTTGACAAGGAGCAAGGTTGTGGTGGCTTCTTGGTCACAGACAGCTACCCAGAGGGAGCGATTAGTTGGACCTGTGAGCTCGGGACCATGGTCGTAGGGGACGTCAGACTCAATTGGCATAACATATTACACAAAAACATTGTTCTACATCTTACTTTGGTAAGTAGAAACTGGGATCTTAAAAGCTTGCAAGCAGCCATCTAGATATAATGATGGATCTCTCCTCATCCAGAGCAAAGAGGAATGAAGAAAACCAAAGACACATGGAATCAATTAGTCGAAGGGACTGGCAGACCATGCAATCCTCAACCTGTATGATCATGAGACCAGAAGAACTAGATGGGGCCCAGCGACCACTCTCAACTACTCAGAGGGGGGATTGGTGCAGGACATCCTAGATGGTATGGGAGAACATTGTAGAACAAAACTCAAAATCATGAAAAAAAAAAAAAAAAACAGGTTTGTTCATCAGAGCCTGGTGAGACCCCTGAGACTATGGCCCCTAGTTACCCTGAAGGTCTGGAATTGAACTCACTCCTGTGGCTTCCAGCCAAGCAAAAGGCATATGGGATGAACAATTATAGCAGGTAAATACACTCCTTAGAGTGATCAATCATGGGAGAACAGAAGGACAGTGTTTATGCAGGAAGACAGCTCAGGTGGTGGGAGTGCATGAGAGGGAAGGACACAAGGAAGAGGTAACTATAAGGAGGAAGTGGGAAGACAGCTGTTGTTACATTGTGGGGAATTGCAGTCAATGTCATGAGACAAAATGTGTATGAACTGCTGTGTGGAAAATGAATTTGCTCTGTAAACTTTCACCCAAATCACAATAAAAATGAACAACAACAAAAAAGAGAAATCAAAGTCAGATAGGATAGCAAGAAACAAAGTCCCTCATTTGAGTGGTGGCCCCAACTGTTTCCAGGGCAGAAGGAGCTTTACTACACCCACTCTTGTCAAACTCAATGCATCAACATTCTTTCCCTCTCCCACACCCCTTGACTCCCACTCCCAGTCCTTGAGGTACCCACTCCAACCCTATATCTTGCCCCATGGTTTCTCTTGTTCACAGCCTTCATCATTTCTAATATGCTATCCTGTTTTATTATGTTTATTATTAACTGTCTCTTCCCCAGTCACAAAAACTCCAGAGGACAGGGATCTTTACCTATTTTATACAGTGAGGAATCTCAAATTTCTAGGTCAGTGCAATACATCGTAACCAGTTGCCCTCAGGTCAACTCTGACTCATGGTGACCCCATGTCTATCACAGTAGATGTGTGTCCCACAGCATTTTCAATGCCTGATTTTTTGGAAATAGATCACCAGGTTGTCTTATTTTCTAGGTACCTCTGGGTGGACTAGAATTGCTAATCTTTTGGTTAGCAGCCGAGCAAGTCAACTGTTTGCCTCATGCTAGGACTCCACAATGAATAGTTAGCGCTCAAAAAATATCTGCTGTACAAATGAATGAAATGCTGAAAGTTAGGCACTTCTTTAATGCTCACGTCAGCACACTCTGCTGACTGGTAATCATTTCCCTGATCACTTTCCTGATCTCTAGGTGCAAAAATTTGGCAAGATTTTAAATAAATCGTCATTTATGATTTTCTTCTACTCTTTCTTTACCTTCCTCCCATAATCCCTGTTGCCCAGAACTTTTATTTAATCTAAACATTTCTTTGGCCCACATGATCCATATTCTTTAAAGAGCCTGGTCTTAGTTATCTAATGCTGTTATATTAAAAAAAAATGCACCCAAGTCAATTCCGACTCAGAGACCCTATAGAACAGAGTGGAACTGGCCCATAGTTTCCCCAAGACTGTAATCTTTACAGAAAGGAGCTCTAGTGGTGTAGTGGTTAAAGCATTTGGTGGCTAACCAAAAGATCAGTGGTTCAAACCCATTAAATGCTTCGCAAAAAGATGAGGTAATCTGCTTCCGTAAAGATTTACAACCTTAGAAACCCAATGAGGGGTGCTATGAATTGGAATTGACTCAATGTTAGTTTGGTCTTGGTTTGGAATATTTACAGAAAAAGACTGTCACACTTTTCTACCATGACTGGTGGGTTGAAACCACATTTTGGTTAGAAGCTGAACTCTTAACCATTGATCCACCAGGGCTCCTTTCCCACAGTTTTGGAGACTACAGGTTTGAATTCAGGGCACCAGCTCTAGGGGAAGGCTTTCTCTCTTTGTTGGCTCTAGGGAAGGGGCCTTGGTTCCTTGGTGATCTTGTATTATGTATCTTCCCCTCTGTTTGTGTTTGCTTGCATGCTTAATCTGTTTGTTTTTTTTTTTATTATTTCTCAAAAGAGATTGATTTAACACATACTCTTCCTTGTCTCACTAACATAACAAAGAAAACCCATTTCCAAATGGGATTGTAACCACAGGTATAAACCAAAACCAAACCCACTGCCATTGAGTTGCTTCCAACTCATAGCAATCACCATGTTGTTGTTGTTGTTATGTGCCGTCGAGTCGGCCCCGACTCATAGCGACCCCTCCTTGGGTTTCCGAGGCAGTATCACTACGGAAGTA
>NW_006921647.1:12632415-12638091 GCF_000298275.1 Orycteropus afer afer
AACCCAAACTCACTGCTGTCTAGCCAGATCTGACTCATAGCAACCCCTCCTTGGGTTTCCAAGGCAATATCATTTCAGAAGTAGATTGCCTAGTCTTCCTTCTGAAGAGTGGCTGGCTGATGGGTTTGAAATGCCAGCCTTCTGGTTAGCAGTCAAATACCTTAGGCACTGCAGCACCAGAGCTTTATAAGACAGAGTAGAACTGCCCAATATGGTTTCCAAGACTGTAAATATTTACAGAAGCAAATTGCCTCATCTTTCTCCTGTGGAGAGGCTGGTAATTAGAACCGCCTACCTTTTGGTTAGCAGCCCACGCCTTAACCACAGCACCATCAGAGCTCCTTTGTAATCACTTAACCCACTGCTATTAAGTCTATTCTGACTCATAGCAAGCCTTCATTGGATTCCCAAGCTGGTAAATCTTTATGGAAGTAGATTTCCTCATTTTATACTGTGGAACAGCTGGTGGGTTTGAACCACCAACCTTCTGGTTAACAGTTAAATGACTTAAACACTGTGCCACCAGAGCTCCTTTTGTAATCACTTAGCATCAAAGAACTCTTATTCAAGAGTAAGATGCTATTTTGAGAGTACAAGGGTTTCAACAATATGGAGGCAGGTGATATTGATCTACTACTCCAGTAAATGATAATAATAGAAAAATAAGATGCCTGATTTTCAAACTTTTGAACCCTAGTTGGATTGGAGGAGCCCTGGTACCACAATGATTAAGCACTCAGCTGCATATTGTAAGGTCAGCAGTTCAAGCCCACCAGCTGTTCCATGGGAGAAAGATGTGGGTGCCTGCTGCTATAAAGATCACAGCCTTAGAAACCCTATGGAGCAGTTCTACTCTGTCCTACAGGGTTGCTATGAGATAGAATCAATTTGACAGCAATGGGTTTGGGTTTGGTTTTAGTAGTTGGACTACATTTCATGAGGGTCTTTTTACTTTTCCTTCTCCTCAAATGGTAGGAATAGGGAATTATGATAGCAAATGATAGCGTTCTCGCCTTCTGTGTGGGAAACCTGGGTTTGATTCTCAGCTAATCCACCTTATGCATAGCCACCATTTATCTTTTGGTGGGGACTTGCATGTTGCTACAATGCTGAGTATTAGAGTTTCCAAACTAACACAGACTAGGAAGAAAGGCCAGGCAATCTACTTCAGAAAATTAGCCAGTGAAAACTCTGTGGATCGCAATGGTTCAATCCACAACTGATCATGAGAAAGACACAAGACCGGCAGTGTTTCATTTGGTTGTGCACAGGCTTGATAACAGCTGACAACAATACCAACAATATTTATTACTGCTTTTGATGGTCCAGTCATTATGCCAAGCTTTTTACAGATATTGTCTTACTTAATGCCCCAACCACAATCTGAGGTTGATATTTAACACTTGTAGAACTTGAAACATTGAACTCCAAAGCCACACAAAAGTAGACTCCCACCCACTACCATAACTTGATTCTGACTTGTAGTGACCTCCATTGGGTTTCCAAAGCTGTAAATCTTTCTTTTTTTTTTTTTTTAAAGAGCCAAATTTGTTTTACACTCTACAGTTCATGTACATCTGATTTCACGCCCTGATTACCATCCCCGAAAATAACAATCTCTCCTCCCATCCCGTCCCTGTGACTACTCTCTCCCTGTGCCCTTCTTAACTATGCACTCCTGTCTGTCCAGCTTTCCCCCTGTGTGAACACTGTCCCTCTGGTGCCCCATGGCCAATTGCTCTGAGGGGTGTATCTTCCTAAAGCAGGTGGGTACATTGCCCTGAGGTAGGTGTTCTGCATGTCGGACTTTCTACTGTTGGGCTGAGAGCCAATACATGGGTGTGACTTCACTTCTAGTCCTGAAGGTTAACCCAGGGCCATACTCCTGGGGATTCAACCAAACTTTATCTGACCAGTAATTCTGGTCATTTTTGTGTTTTTGAATTTTATTCCACATTTTTCCTCCCACTCTATGCAGGATCTCCAGTTTTGATACTTTTCTGAGTGGTGGGCATTTGTAGCTGGGCACCATCTAGTTCTTCTGGTCTCGGGGTCCATCATATCTTTAGACTAATTGTTTCCAGATGCCTTTAATTTTCTTCCCTCTTCTATGCTTCAGATGAGAGACCAATAGTTGCGTCTTAGATGGCCACTTGAAAGCTTTAAAGACTCCAGTCTTTACTCACCAAAGTAGGTGGTGGAACAAGATTTTTATGTACTATGGTGGGCCAATTGAGCTTGGTGGTCCCCAAGACTATGTTCCCAAGTTGGTAGGCCAGATGATTCTCTCTCTCAAGGTGTTTGGTTGTCTCTGAGAGATTACTCCAACTCTGTCTTCTGTTGCTTCTGTAATGTGTGTGGCTAATTTTGTAGCACAAGTACATACGTAAGATTATCTTCAGCTAAGTCTATCCTTGGTCTAGAGTATATGCCTGTTCATCAACCCCCATCTGACCTTCTCACTTATCTATCAGTAGTAGCTGGTGTTTGGTATTAGGGTTGATGCAGTATTGTGCATGTAGATGTAAATTTTTATGGAAGTAAATTGCCTTATCTTCCTCCCACAGAGCAGCTGGTGGGTTTGAACCAGCATCCTTCTAGTTAGCAAATGCCTTAGCTTGTACGTCACCAGTCCTCCTTAGAAATCAGACTGGAGTTACAAATCTAACCAGCACAACAAAGTTTAGACATCTTCTCTATCATCACCCACACACCAAAAATAAATATGTATTTTATTTATGTATGTATGTATGTATATATATGTATGTATGTACTTGTTCTTAAAGATACATATGTACATACATGCATAAAATACATATATACATAAATACATAAAATGGAATTTAAAAAGAGATCTAGGTAGCTGACTCAAATACTACTCTAAACACTCTTATACTAGTTAGAGAGGTCCTAAGACTGTGAAGGCTGGAGCTGTACACCCTGTGGTTATCTAGACTAAGAAGAATTAACTTGTCTGGATTTTGTTGTTGTTGTTGGGTTTTGTTTTCCAAAGAGATAGAGTAATATAGTCTATTAGAGATGTGAAAGGCATTCTTCAAAAGTGCAAATTGTACACAGAAGCTGTCAAGGGTTTGGAATGCTGTTCTACAAGGTGACATATGCATTAAAATGAAAGCAGGGAGAGGAGATGAAACCCTGGTTACCAACTGTATGTACTATAAACTGCAAACACCCCCATCCAATTCACAATTCCCCAAGTCTTTGAAGAGCCAATCTATGTGTCAGGAAACCCTTTAGCACAACAAAATGATAAAAACAACCAAACTACCTAAAATAAATCCACTTTGCTGATGATCCAGGCCTTTTACCTTTTTCTTCCCTGCTATGTTATGACATAGAGCACTGTCAATTTCACTAATGTCACCTATCATTATTACTCCAACAGCAGAGGACAAGACAGGGTTCAACACAGCTCCCAAAATCAAGCATTTGAAAGACTTTTTAGAGTTGACGAAAAGATCTATTGAAGAATCAGTTGTCCAGTCTATATTGTAAGTTTCTTCATAAATTTTCTCTTAGAACATAATTTCTCTTCTGTTTTTATATCCTCTATAGAAGCCTTTTATCTATGTGCAAACTCAATACATACTAAACAGTGAAATGAATAGTAATTTGAATAACAGTCACAAGGCAACTGTGTTCAATTGACAGGTTATTTAAACTACATGAGTGTCAGTTTTCTATCTGCAGACCAGGAATAATATTGACTTTGCAGTGTTGTACTGAGTTTTAAATATGATGATCATTTGTAAAAAAATACTTTGTAAACTGCAAAGTGCTGTGCAACTGTAAAATACCAGAATGCTCTCTGCTTTGGCCATTCAGTGGGGAACAACACAGAGACAAAATGACAGGAACCAACATACAATCAGGAGCATAGTCAGCTAGAGCTGTATGTGTTAGCACTAAACCTAGGGAAGGTAGAAAGAGAGAAAGCTGATGTAAGGTTCAAGAGTTACTTTAAAAAAAGACTAGTGTGAGTTTCCCTCACAGGTCAGAAGAGACTTTAGGCATTTTCTAAAGGGAATGAATGACAGCTCTCAAAAAGAAGAGAAAGGAGGGCCAACCTAGCCAACAGCCACTTTCATTTACTCATGTTATGCCCTGAACAATGATAGGTAATATTCAGTCCCTTCTTGGTGACTTGGTGCAGTATTCCCATTTCTTTTTGTAATCTATCCCCCTCAGTTTTGGTTCTCTAGTGCTGCCCTAGTTTGGCAGAAAATACCACAGCGGATAATTTTAACAAACAGGAGTGTGATAGTTGGAGCTGTGTGTCAACTTGGCTGGACCACAATTCTGTGTGGTTTAAGCTGTTGTGGTGTGGTTGTTCCCATGATGGGATCAGATGACTATGTTTGGAGCAGCCAATCTGTTGAAAAGGAGTTTCCCTAGAGGTGTGGTCTGCTTCCAGTATATCTGTGGACATCCTGGGAGAGGAGACATTCTTCTGTGGATTGGGAATCTGTTGTGCTGCCTACAACTGTCCGTGAGTGAACAATGCACCATCTGGCCTGGAGATCTTGGATTCATCATTTGTTGGAGTCAACAGCCAGTGTACTGCCTGCCAGCTCTGAGCTCCTCAGCCCCTGAGGCTGCAAGAATCGGGAAAAGCCTCCAGCTTGAAGTTTGACCCAGGAACTTTGGGCTAGCCAGCTTCTATAAGTATATGAGCCATTTTCCTAAGATAAATCTCTCTCTATACACACACACACACACACATATACAAGCTTGACTGGTTTTGTTTATCTAGAGAACCCAGTCTAACACATTTGGTATTGGAAGTGGTTCTAGAGAAACAAAATCATAAGGATGGGCTTCCTAAATTGGTTCTCCAGTTTGATTAATATTAAAGACACCAGTGACCCTGTGTCTGTTAGTAAAGAGGGCCCTGCTAATCTGTGGTGTGAGGTGGCAACATTAATACACGAAATAGCACCATCAATAGATCAAGTACTTGTGAGAAGTGATGTTCTGGGTGATCAGATATTTGATACATTTCTGCAATTTTGTCAGCATGAGGAGTATAAGGAAGCTGGTTGGTTGGTCCTACATACACTAGACAAAGTGGTGAAAGAGCGAGATGAGCTCAGAGCTGCTGAGTCTCGGCTTAAGTGCCGCATAAAAGACCTCAGTGCTTCCAGTTGTGCTCTGAAAGAATGTCTTATATCTTCTAGTAACAGAGCAGATATTGCTGAAAAACAAACCAGAGTCTTATTCTAAGGGTGGCTGAATTACAACGCCAATTAAATTGCCAACCCAGAATGGTGTCTGAAGTTAAAATGAGGGCATTGATTGGGAAAAAATAGGATCCTGAAAACCTGGAAGGGTGACATATGGGCAGAAGATAGTCAGGAAGATCAGGATATGGAGCCTGTAAATTCTGTTGAATCACTCCCATCTGAAGGGATTACTGTAAAGCCATTATCCCCCAGTGATAGGATAATATCCATACGCCTACAAAGAAGACCCGTTAATATGACTATTATTCAAATTTATGGACCAACCAACAAAGCCAAAGATGAAGAAATTGAAGAATTTTAACAATTTCTGAGGTCTGAAATTGACCAAACATGCAATCAGAATGTGTTAATTGTCACTAGTGACTGGAATGCAAAAGTTGGAAACAAAGAAGAATCACCAGTAGTTGGAAAA
>NW_006921647.1:12639591-12640818 GCF_000298275.1 Orycteropus afer afer
AGTGAGGATGACTTAAGGCACCTACTGATGAAGGTTGAAGAATACAGTCTGCAGTATGGATTACATCTCAATATAAAGAAAACAAAAATCCTCACAACTCGACCAATGAGCAGCATCATAATAAATGGAGAGAAGATTGAGGTTATCAAAGAATTCACGTTGCTTAGTTCTACAATCAATACCAGTGGAAGCAGCAGTTAGGAAATTAGATGACGTGTAGCATTGGGAAAGTCAACCGCGAAGGAACTGTTTCAAATGCTGAGGAGCAAGGATATCTCCTTGAGGACTAAGGTGCACCTGAGAGAAGCCATGATATTTCCAATCACCTCATATGCATGTAAGAGCTGGACAATGAATAAGGAAGACCGAAAAA
The DNA here is from genome assembly GCF_000298275.1 of Orycteropus afer afer. Lineage (NCBI taxonomy): Eukaryota > Metazoa > Chordata > Mammalia > Tubulidentata > Orycteropodidae > Orycteropus > Orycteropus afer. Next base: position 12,639,965 of record NW_006921647.1, read on the forward strand.
GAGTTGATGCTTTTGAGTTGTGGTGCTGGTGAAGAATGCTGAAAGTACCATGGATTGTTAAAAGAACTAACAGATCTGTCCTGGAGGAAGTGCACCTGAAATGCTCCTTGGAAGTGAGAATGACCAGACTTCTTCTTACCTATTTCGGTCTTGTTGTCAGAAGGGACCATTCCTTGGAGAACAATGCTTGGTAGGGTGGAGGGTCTACAAAAGAGGGGCAGGCCTTCAATGAGATGGATTGACATGGTGGCTGCAATGATGGTCTCAAGTATAGCAGGAATTGTGGAGCTGGCGCAGGATCGGGCAGTGTCACTATGAGTCAGAAATGACTCAATGGCACCTAACAACAACAACAACAATTATCCCCTCCACCTCAGTTTGATGGGATTAGCCCAACTGTTCCTGCTGAGTCATTGCCTGAGGCAGAGGCCATGGAAAACATTGCTGAATATTCTCAGGAACTGCGCCAACCACCCATTGTTGCTGCTAGACCTATAACTAAAGTTAAGTCTAAGTAAGCCCCAAAAGGTGAAATAGAAAGTGTGATTGAGGAGGTGGTATGCTACACCAGAAAAGACCTACTTGATTTTGCTAACATGTACAGACAGAAACCTGGAGAATATGTATGGGAATGGCTACTGAGAATGTGGGAAAATGGTGCAAGGAATGTAAGATTGGATCAATCTCAGTTTATTGATTTAGGCCCACTAAGTATGGATTCTTCATTCAATGTTTCAGCTTGAGAGGTTAGGAAAGGATCTAATAGTTTATTTGGTTGGCTTACTGAAGCATGGTTTATGTGGTGGCCTACCTTAAGTGAAGTTGAAGTACCAGACCTGCCTTGGTATAATGTA
>NW_006921647.1:12641123-12642924 GCF_000298275.1 Orycteropus afer afer
AAGGCAAGGTGGGTGTGGTTAGCATAATGGACAGCAGAGTCAGAACAGTAATCAGAATAGTCTGACTCATGTGGAATTATGGCATTGGCTACTTGCTCATAGTGTTCCTAGTAGTGAAATACATGGCAAGCCTACTAAATATTTACTTGATCTGTATAGACAGAAGGATTCTAGGTCACGTGAACAACAACCTAGATTGAATCTCCAGAATACAGAGTCACGACCTCTCAATCAATTCCCAGATTTGAGTCAGTTTACAGACCCACAACCCCTTGAATGAAGAGGAGGCCAGGTCCATTTGAGGAAGGACCCCATTACATTGCCAAAAATCTATAATGCCAATCTTTCTCCCAGCCTTCCACAAAGGGATCTGAGGCCTTTTACAAGAGTGACTGTTCACTGGGGCAAAGGAAATCATCAGAATTTTGGGGGATTACTGAACACTGGCTCTGAATTGACACAAATTCCAGGAGACCCAAAGCATCATTGTGGCCCACCAGTCAGAGTGGGGGCATATAGAAGTCAAGTTATTGATGGAGTCTTAGCTAAGGTGTCTCACAGTGGGTCCAGTGGGTCCCCGAACCCATCCTGTAGTGATTTCTCCAGTGCCCAAATGCATAATTGGAATAGATATACTGAGCATTTGGCAGAATTCCCACATGTGGAGTAAGGGCTATTATGGTAGGAAAAGCCAAGTGGAAGCCATTAGAACTGCCTCGACCTATAAAAATAGTAAGCCAAAAGCAATACTGCAACCCTGGAGGTGTTGCAGACATTACTGCCACCATTAAGGACTTGAAGGATGCAGGGGTGGTGATTCCCACCACATCCCCATTTAATTTGCCTATTTGGCCTGTGCAAAGAGCAGATGGATCTTGAAGAACAACGGTAGATTATCGTAAACTTAATCAGGTGGTGACTCCAATTGCAGCCGCTGTTCCTGATGTGATTGCACTGCTTGAGCAAATTAGTACATCTCCTGGTACTTGGTATGCAGCTATTGATATGGCCAATGCCTTTTTCTCGATACCAATTTCAAAGGACCATCAGAAGCAGTTTGCCTTCAGCTGGGAAGGCCAATAGTATACTGTCACAGTCCTTCCTCAAAGGTATATCAACTCCCGGCACTATGTCATAATTTAGTCTGTAGGGACCTTGATCGCCTTTCCCTTCCACAAGACATCACACTGGTCCATTATATTGATGACATTATGCTGATTGGACCTAGTAAAGAAGTATCAGTGATTCTAGACTTATTGGTGAGACATATGCATGCTAGAGGTTGGGAAATTAACCCAGTGAAAATTCAGGCACCTTCCACCTTAGTGAAATTTCTAGGGGTCCAATGGTGTGGTGCATGTCAAGATATTCCTACTAAATTGAAGGATAAGTTATTGTATCTGGCTTCCCCCACAACTGAAAAGGAGGCACAACATTTGGTAGGCCTCTTTGGATTTTGGAGGCAACATATTCCTTATTTGGGTTTGTTGCTGTGGCTTATTTATCAAGTGACTCAGAAAGCTAGTTTTGAGTGGGGCCCAGAACAACAGGAGGCTCTGCAACAGGTTCCAGGCTACTGTGCAGGCTGCTCTGCCAGTTGAGCCATACGATCTGGCTGAACCAATGGTGCTTGAAGTGTCTGTAGTAGATAGAGATGCTGTTTGGAGTCTTTGGCAGGTCCCTATTGGTGAATCACAATGCAGACCCTTGGGGTTTTGGAGCAAAGCCCTGCCATCCTCTGCAGATAACTACTCTCCTTTTGAGAAACAGCTTTTGGCTTGTTACTGGGCTTTAGTAGAGA
>NW_006921647.1:12643024-12645598 GCF_000298275.1 Orycteropus afer afer
CAGCACTCCATCATTAAATGGAAGTGGTATATCAGAGATTGGGCTTGAGCAGGGCCTGAAGGCACAAGTAAGTTGCATGAGGAAGTGGCCCAAATGTCTATGGTCTCCACTCCAGTCACATTACCTTCCCTCTCCCAGTCTGCATCTATGGCCTCATGGGGAGTTTCTTATGATCAGTTGACTGAGGAAGAGAAAACTCGTGCCTGGTGTACAGATGGTTCTGCGCAATATGAAGGCACCACTCAAAAGTGGACAGCAGCAGCACTGCAGCCCAGGAAGGTGCCAGAAAAGTCCCAGAAAAGGACTTCCTTAAAGAACAGTGGTGAAGGGAAATCCTCCCAATAGGCAGAACTTCGAGACATGCATATGGCTGTTCATTTTGCATGGAATAAGAAATGGCCAGATGTGTGATGTATACAGATTCACGGGCTATGGCTAATGGCTTAGCTGGATGATCTGGGACTTGGAAGGAGCATGATTGGAAGACTGGTGATAAGAATGTGTGGGGAAGAGGTATGTGGATAGATCTCTCTGAATGTGCCAAAGGAGTATTTGTGTCTCATGTGAATGCCCACCAAAAGGTGACCTCGGCAGAGGAGGACTTTAACAATCAGGTGACTAGGATGACATGTTCAGTGGAAACCAGCCGTCCTTTTTCCCCAGCTACTCCTGTCATTGCTCAATGGGGTCATGAACAAAGTGGCCATGGTGGCAGGGATGGAGGTTATGCATGGGCTCAGCAACATGGACTCCCACTTACCAAGGCTGATTTGGCTATTGCTCCTGCTGAGTGCCCAATCTGCCAGCAGCAGAGACCAACACTGAGTCCGTCATATGGAACCATTCCTCGGGGTGATCAGCCAGCAAACTGGTGGCAGGTTGATTACATTGGGCCACTTCCATCATGGAAAGGACAGTGTTTTGTTCTTACTGGAATAGATACTTATTTTGGATATGGATTCACCTTCCCTGCATGCAATGCTTCTGCCAAAACTACCATCTGTGGACTTACAGAATGCTTTATCCACCATCATGGTATCCCACACAGCATTTCTTCAGATCAAAGGACTCATTTTGCAGCAAATGAAATGCGACAATGGGCTTATGCTCATGGAATTCACTGGTCTTACCATGTTCTCCATCATCCTGAAGCAGCTGGCTTGATAGAACAATGGAATGGCCTCCTGAAAACACAATTACTGTGCCAGTTAGGTGGCAATACCTTGAAGAGTTGGGGCAATGTTCTCCAGGAGGCTGTATATGCTCTAAACCATCATCCAATATATGGCTCTGTTTCTCCAATAGCCAGGATTCATGGTTCCAGGAACCAAGGAGTGGAAATGGGAGTGGTACCACTCACTATTACCCCTAGTGACCCACTCAAAAAATTTTTGCTTCCTGTCCCTGCTACCCTATTCTCTGTGGGTCTGGAGATCTTAGTCCCAAAGGGAGTAACACTCCCACCTGGAGACACAATACAGAATGCATTGAACTAGAAATTAAGAATGCCACCTGGCCATTTTGGCTTCCTCATGCCTCTGGGTCAACAGACAAAGAAAGGCATTACTGTACTATCTGGTGTGATAGATCCTGATTACCAAGGGGAAATTGGATTGGCTTTACATAATGGAGGTAAAGAAGAATATGTCTGGAATACAGGAGATTCTTTAGGATGTCTCTTAGTACTACCATGCCCTGTGATTAAAGTCAATGGAAAATTACAGCAACCCAATTCTGATGTGACTGCTAATGGCCCAGACCCTTCAGAAATGAAGATTTGGGTCACCCCACCAGGCAAAGAACCACGACCAGCAGAAGTGCTTGCTGAGGGCAAGGGAAATACAGAATGGGTGGTGGAAGAAAGTAGTTCTGAATATCAGCTATGACCACATGACCAGTTGCAGAAACGAGGACTGTGGTTGTTATATTTCTTCATTGTATATGTGCATCAAATATCTTTGTTTCCTTCTGTTATGGACTGTGAAATGCGAATAAAGTTAATGCATTTTGATTGTACGTGTGTTAGCGTATCATGTTAGGCACAAATATGACTTTATAATTGTCCTTATTTAGAGATTATATATGGTTAAGAAGATGTGTACAACTGCCAAGGGGTGGACTGTGATAGTTGGAGCTGTGTGTCAACTTGGCTGGACCACAATTCTGTGTGGTTTGAGCTGTTGTGGTGTGGTTGTCCCTATGATGGGATCAGATGACTGTGTTTTGAGCAGCCAATCTATTGAAAGGGAGTTTCCCTAGGGGTGAGGTTTGCTTCCAGTATATCTGTGGACATCCTGGGAGAGAAGACATTCTTCTGTGGATCAGGGATCTGTTGTGTTGCCTACAACTGTCCGTGAGTGAACAATCCACCATTTGGCCTGGAGATCTTGGATTCATCATTCGTTGGAGTCAACAGTCAGTTTACTGCCTGCCAGCTCTGAGCTCCTCAGCCCCTGACTGCAAGAGTTGGGAAAAGCCTCCAGCTTGATGTGGAAAAGCCTCCAGCTTGACGTTTGATCCAGGAACTTTGGACTTGCCAGCTTCTGTAAGTGTGTGAGCCATTTTCCTAAGATA
>NW_006921647.1:12645708-12655623 GCF_000298275.1 Orycteropus afer afer
TATACAAGCTTTCCTGGTTTTGTTTCTCTAGAGAACCCAGTCTAACACAAGGAGTTTATTCTCTTACAGTTTAGTAGGCTAGAAGTCTGAGTACAAAGTAACAGCTCTAGGGATTGGGTGAAAGCCCCTCAACCTTGGGCTTCAGCTCTGCCTCTTGTTCCTGGCCCACTGAAGCTAGAGGCTTTCTTCACTCAGGCAGCTGCTGGCTGCTAAGGCTGACAAACCCAAGTTGACAAATAAAATGGCACAGTTCCCCAAATTATCAAGCAACACAGCAGACCACTAATGCAAGTGCATTAACAGTCCTAAGATTGGCAAAAAATGTGGTAGGCCATTGAGATGAAGACTTGGTCAAATGCCAGGGTCCAGGAGTGCCAAAAAGCTCAGAGACCTTTCTCAAAGCCATCTTCTTATTTAGTGGTAGCAGACTGCATCCCTACAGCAGCTATTCAGCTGCTCCAGTCAATTCAACCATGAAACTGATTACCCAGACAAGCTGACACAACCTTACCTACCACACCCTCTGCTCCCAGGCCCCAAATAACTTTTTGTATTTGTTTTTACTTAGTGGAAAATTCAGGTATATATGAAGCAAGTAGAATAGGGAACATCAGAATCAACTCAATATCAATTGGATTGATGAGGTGTTGGTTCAGTGGTAGAATTCTCAACTTTCACACAGGACACTCAGGTACGATTCCTGCCCAATGCAACTCAAGAGTAGCCACCAACCATCTATCAGTGGAGGCTTTCATATAGTTATGATGTTGAACAGGTTTCAGTGGTGCTTCCAGACTAAGGCTAGGCCATTTACTTCCAAAAAGTAGCCAGTGAAAATCCTGTGAATCACAATGGTCTGATCCCCAGTAATCATGGGGATGAGGAAGGACTGGGCACTCTTTCATTCTGTTGGGCGTAGGGTTGACATGAGTCGGAAGCTGACTTGATGGCATTAACATCAACAATAGTGGTAGCACGTGAGTAAGAAGGAAATTATAAGGAGAAAATATTCTGGACCAAATCATATGGTAAAACTGTAAGAGTGAAATTTAAATAAATATGGCTTTTTGTAATCTCTCTTAGTAAAGAGGGGGAGACTTCTTATTGAGGAGTCTTGAAGGAGGTCAAGTGAAAAAGTTATAGTAGTTAATATTACTGCTTTACCAGAGTAGACCCAGAATTATGTGAGGTTTTCACTTATGACAAGTAAGACCAGTGTGAATTTATATAAGTGCCTTTCACATTTTAATAATACCTACTTTTCAAACATATGTGAAAACTTCTTTCCATTTTCACAACAGCTTACAAGATAGTCTTTCTTTCTTTCTTTTTTTTTTTTTTCCATCCACATTTTAAAGAAGTAAAGGCTCTATAAGATTAAGCAATTTACTCAAGCCCATACAAGGAATCCGTACCAGAGCCCAACTCAAACTCAGATATTTTGAATCCATATGGAGTTTTTGTCCCACAATGTGTTACGTGGTACTTCTCTGTATTAAGCAAGTTCTTTTGTTTTGCAAACTGCACCCCCAGCTAAGTCCTGTATCCTGGTAGGTACTATCCTCTTCCCTCTCAGCACCTGTCCCATTTCATTCATCTCCTCTCCTACCCTTGCCTACTCTTCTTTATAACTTACCCTCTTTTCCTCATACCACTAATACAGATGTTGCTCTGAAAGGATCTGTAATTTCTTTTCATTTCTTTTAGAGGATTGCCAGGACTAGGGGAAGGAATCTGAGTGGGTCCCAGGCCTATTTATTTGTGGTCACTAAACATGGGTTTAAAAAGACAGGAAGAAAAGACCAAAATGGATGTCAGAAGAGACTTTGAAACTTGCTCTTGAATGGAGCATAGCTAAAGCAAATGGAAAAAATGATGAAATAAAAGAGATGAACAGAAGATTTCAAAGGGCAGCTCAAGAAGACAAGGTAAAGTATTATAATAAAATGTGCAATGACCTAGAGTTAGAAAACCAAAGGGAAGAACACACTTAGCATTTCTCAAGCTGAAAGAACTGAAGAAAAACTTCAAGCCTCAAATCACAATATTAAAGGATTCTATGGGCAAAATATTTAATGATGCAGGAAACATCAAAAGAAGATGGAAGGAATAGATAGTCACTGTACCAAAAAGAATTGGTCAATATTCATCCATTTCAGAAGGTAGCATATGACCAAGAACCAACTGAAATGAAGGAAGAAGTCCAATCTGCACTGAAAGAATTGGAAAAGAAAAGAAAAAAGCCTCCAGGAATTGACAGACTATCCACTGAGATGTTTCAACAAACAGATGCAGCACAGGAGGTGCTCACTTGTTTATGCCAAGACATGTGGAAGACACCTACCTGGCCAACTGAGTCGAAGAGATTGATATTTGTGCCCATTTCAAAGAAAGGTGATCAAACAGAATGTGGAAATTATTGAACAATATCAGTAATATCACACATAAGCAAAATTTGCTGAATATAATTCAAAAATGTTTGCAGCAGTACATTGAAGGGAACTTCCAGAAATTCAAGCTGGATTCAGAAGAGGACATGAAATGAGGGATATCACTTCTGATGTCAGATAGATCTTGGCTGAAAGCAAAGAATACCAGAAAGATGTTTACCTATGTTTTATTGATTATGCAAAGGCATTCAACTGTGTGGATCATAACAAATTATGGATAACATTGCGAAGAATGGGAATTCCAGAACACTTAATCATACTTGTGAGGAACTGTATGTAGACCAACGGGCTGTCATTCAAAAAGAACAAGGGGATACTGAGTGGTTTAAAATCAGGAAGGGGGTGTGTCAGGGTTGTATCCTTCTACAACTCTTATTCATTTTGTATGCTGAACAAATAATCTGAGAAACTGGACTATAAAAAGAGGAATATGGCACCAGGATTGACGGAAGACTCATTAACAACCTGCAATATGCACAGCCTTGCTTGCTGAAAGTGTAGAAGACTTGAAGCACCTACTGATAAATATCAAAGATTACAACCTTAAGTGTGGATTACACCTCAGCATAAAGAAAACAAAAGTCCTCACAACTTAGCAATAAGCAACATCATAATAAACTGGGGAAAGATTGAAGTTGTCAGGGACTTCATTTTACTTGGATCCACAATCAACACCCATGGAAGCTGCAGTCAAGAAATCAGATGTCAAATTCCACTGGACAAATCTGCTGTGAAAGATCTCTTAAATGTGTTAAGGAGCAAAGGTATCACTTTGAAGACCAAGGTGCTCCTAACACAAGCCATGTTGTTTTCAATCATTTCATGTGCATGTGAAAGCTGGACAATGAATAATGAAGACTGATGCCTTTGAATTGTGGTGTTATTGAAGAATACTGAAAATACCACAGACTGCCAGAAGAAGGTACAAATCTGTCCTGCAAGAAGTGCAGCCGGAATGCTCCTTGGGAGCAAGTATGGCCAGAATTCGTCTCACTTACTTTGGTCATGTTGTCAGAAGGGACCACTCCCTGGAGAAGGATATTATGCTTGGTAAATTAGAGGGTCAGCAAACAAGGAGAAGGACCTCAACGAGATGGATTGACACAGTGGCTACAACGATGCACTCAAGCATTGTTTTTTTTGTGAGGATGGCACAGGACTGGGCAGTGTTTTGTTCTGTTGTACATAGGGTTGCCATGAGTTGGAGCTGACTCACCATGAGTTGGAGCTGACTCGATGGCACTACCAATAACAACAATGAACATGGATGTAAAAGAAGCAGAAGCATTGAGTGCAGAGACCCAGGTCACTTGTAGCAATGAGTGAAAGTTTGTGCAAGTGAATGAATTTGTCAACATTGAGAGTCTTCCTAGAAGAAGGCAGGAGGTCCACAACACATTTTGCATTTTGTTGTGCAATAGCACCATCCAGTTGTCAGAGAAAATCTGAGAGAAATTCAGCAATGTCTGGAGTCCAAATCACACAAAGACCCTCTTTCAGGGAAGAGTCTCTGGGGCTGCCAAGTGCTGTCTCTGACACAGTGACAACCACAGAAACACTCATAATATCAAAACTGTGAGTGAAAATTGTTCTTTTGTTTATAAATAAAAAGCAAAACCAAGCTACCTCTTTTAGTCTCCTTTCAGAATAAAGCGTTGAATACCTAGTCTATTTTTCTTCTTTCTCCTTGTCACCCTCCTTTCTTCCTCCTCCTCCTTCCTCTTCTTTTTCAAAATAAGAACAGAAAGTGGAAAATTAAAGTGCACTTAGATGACTTCATTTACCTAGTTTTACCTCATCTACCTATGCACCCAGCTCTGAGTATGCATACGGTGAATGCCACACTATAGATGGAAGGGGAGTGAAAAAGAGGTGAGGTAAGTTCCGACAGGGCTTCTAGAAAGCCTTCGGAGAGTTCCAGGCCAGACTGCAGCTGGAGAAGTTGGTGGGTGGCCATCTGATGTGCTCAGGGAATGGTGAGTGTGGAAGGAAATTCTGTGTGTGAAAGAGATATAGTTAGATATTTTCATGTCTGTCTTGCTCACTGAAATCTAAGATCCATGACAGGGGCTGCATTTTACATTTCCAAAAATAAACTCCTTCACAACTTCCTCAAGCTGCTCCCTTTGGAAATTTCTCCAGATCTTAGAGGACCTTGTAAACCACAGTAAGGATTTGGACATTATCCAGAGGCAATAGCGAGTATTGGGAACTTTAGGCAGAGGAATTATCATATGGGCATTTTGAAAAGATGGTCCTAGCTGCATATAGAGAACCAACTGGAATGGGGTGGGAATCAATGTGGAGAAAACAGTTAAGAAATAATTGCTGTGATCTAGGACCACTGTAATAAGCTGTCTGATTCAATGCCTTCAGAACTGTTTTTCTAAACACAAACTGGATTTGACACTTATCATCTCAAAACCCTTCATAGCATTCCCTTATGTGCAGAAGAATAAAAAGCTCAAGTACTACACACCGTATTCAAGGCCTTACCTGATCTGAACCCATTCTAACTTTCTAGATTTCTTTCTCTCACTATCTCCCCTTCACATGCCCTGACTTTAGTCAGTAAGGAATGCTCCCACACATGCTATGTGTATAGGCTACTTTGTGTTTATCAGTGCTACTTACTCCCTTAGATATTTGATCTACTTTCTAGCAGTGCTCATTTCATGCTGTCTTATAGAATAGTGAAGGGTCTTGGGGGCCACAATGTTGACTTATTCATCCATATGCCTCCCCACTGTTAAGTCTAGCACTTCACACATTACAGGTATTTGGCAAATAGTTGTTGAACACAATCGAGCTATAATAGCAGTACTTGAGTTCATTTAGTATTTATTTAGCATGAGAAACTAAATAAATAGATTAATCTATTTAATTACATTAAAACACAGAACTCCACACACAAAAAAAAGTTAAAAGATAAACTTGAAAAAATATATATAACACGTATAACAAAGAGATAATTTCCTTAATCTACCAAGAGTCCCTCAAATTCATAAGATCCACAATCTAAGAAACTCAGAAAGGAATATACCGGTCCATTTTTCACTCATCAGATTGGTGAAGATGAAAGAGTTTTAAAGTATGAATTGGGACTGAGGGTGTGAGGAAAGAAACACTTAGGCTTTGTTTATGGAAGTATGAATTAGTTAGCTCCTATTTGGGGGACAATTTGGCAATATCTATAAATTTAAAATGCAGAAACTTTGAACTTAGAAATTTACATTTCCAAAAATAGAAATTTATCATACAGATAAAAACATCCATGAGCAGACCCATATATGAAGATGCTTGTCACAACCTTGTTTATAACAGCATACCCATAAATAGGAGGTGGGTGAAATAATATATCCATATAATGGAAAATTATAGCCACTGACAAAATGGAGTAAATCTATGATCGCTGTTAAGGAATTATCCAAAATTATATCATTAAGTAAAAAAAAAAGCAAAGTACTCTACAACTCTTGTACTATGATGTCCTTTTTATGCAAAACATACACAGGTATGCTTGTATATGCATGGAAATCTTTGAAAACTCTACATTGGCTGCTTCTGGGACAGATGAAAGGAGGTTTTGTGGTAGAATGGTTAAAGAATTTGGCTGGTAACCAAAAGGTTGGTAGTTCAAACCCACCAGCCACTCAGCAGGAGAAATATCGGCCGTTTGCTTCCATAACAATTTACAAGCTTGGAAACCCTATGAGGCAGTTTTACTCTGTCCTAAAGTGCCACTATGAGTCTGAATCAACTCAATGGCAGTGAGTTTTTGGTTTTGGTTTTGGTTCTGGACAGATATATTGTATATTATATATCTTATTGCATTGTTTTTACCTCCATTTTTTTTAATGTGTTCAATTTTAAAAGCCATCCCTTTACCAAACACACACAATTGTTAATCATTTAGTAAACACTGAAGCATACCAGGCATTGTGGATTATATAACCATGGTTTTACAACCATAAATTGTATTTTTCATATCCTTCAGGGGCTTACAAATAGGTAAAGAGATTCTCAAAAAGATTGCTTTTACTCACTATGACAGTGCACCACCTTTCCTTATCCCATTGAGATGAGAGTCCCCTGTAATGAGATGCTTCCTACAAGAGTGTGCTGCATATGAACACAATAAAAGTCGGGTCCAACTCGATAGCACATAACAACAACAACAATCATCAAAGAGTTATGCCATTACTCTAAACCTACAATAATCAAGACTGTTTGGTGCTGGCATCAAGATAGACATACAGACTAACGGAACAGAATTGTGTCCAGAAATACTTCCACATTTACAGTCAACTGATTTGCAACAAGAGTATCTTGACAAGTCAGTGGGGTAGAGAATGGTCTTTTACAACAAATGGTGCTAGGAAAACTGGAGAGCCACATGAAAAAGAACACAGTTAGACTCTTACCTCATACTGTTGTTGTTGTTGTTAGGTGCTGAGGAGTAGGCGCCAACTCATAGAGACCCTATGTACAACAGAATGAAACACTGTACAGAACTGTCCAGCCTCACAATCTTTGCTATACCTGAGCCCATCTTGCAGCCACTGTGTCAATCCATCTTGTTGAGGGCCTTCCCCTTTCTCTCTGACCCTCCACTTTACCAAACATGATTATCTTTCTCCAGGGAATAGTCCCTTCTGACAACATGACCATGTAAGTGAGACGAAGTCTTGCCATTCTCACTTCTAAGGAGCATTCCAGTTGCACTTCCTTCAGGACAGATTTGTTCGTTCTTCTGGCAGTCCATGGTACTTTCAGTATTCTTTGCCAACACCACAACTCCAAAGCATCAACTCTTCTTCGGTCTTCCTTATTCATTGTTCAGCTCTCACATTCATAGGAGGGAACTGAAAATACCATGTTTTGGTTTACACGTATCTTAGTTTTTGTTCTGCTTACCTAGTGCCACTCTGACAAGAAATATACCACAAAGGGGATGGCTTAAACAAACAGGAGTTTATTCTTACAATTTTGAGGCTTTAAGTACAAGTTCAAAGTGCCAAGATCTAGGGGCTGGGTGAAAGCCCCTCAGCCTTGGGCTTCAGCTCTGCCTCCAGCTCCCAGCCCACTGAAGCTAGAGGCTTTTCTTCACTCAGACAGCTGCTGGCTGCTGAGGTTGCCAAGCCCAAGGTTGACAAGTAAAAAGGTATAATCCCGATATTACCAAATCACACGGCAGGCCATTAAATCAAGTCCATTGTAAATCCCAAGGTTGGCAGAGCATGGTAGGCTGCTGAACAATGACATGGCTACATGCAGGGTTCAAGGTACCATAAGCTAGAGACCATTCCCCAAGGCTTCTGCATATATACAGGAAACAGACCATATCCCAAAGGCAGCTACTCAGCTGCTCATGGTAGATCCCACCATGGAGTTGATTACCAGTCTCATCATGGGGAATAACTACCACCAGCTGTACAGCCACTCAACCAGGCCCAGCCAAGTTGACACACAAGCATAACCACCACAGTCTTCAAGGAGGTGTCTTTGCTTTTTCAACACTTGAAAGAGGTCTTTTGCAATAGATTTGCTCAGTGCAATGTGCCATGTGATGTCTTGAACTGCTGGTTCCATTAGTGTTGATTGTGGAACCAATATGAAATCTTTAACAACTTCAATCTTTTCTCCATTTATTGTGATGCTGCTTATTGATCCAGTAGTGAGGATTTTTGTTTTATGTTGAGACGTAATCCATACTGCCGACTGGTCTTTATTCATCAGTAAGTGCTTCAAGTCATCCTCACTTTCAGCAAGCGAAGTTGTGTCATCTGTGTATCACAGGTTGTTAATGAGTCTTCCTTCAATCCTGGTGCCACATTCTTCTTCATATAGTCCAACTTCTAGGATTATTTGCTCAGCATACAGACTGAATGTTGTTGTTGTTATGTGCCATCGAGTTGGACCCGACTCATAACGACCCCTCCTTGGATTTCTGTGGAGGTATCACTATGGAAGTAGATTGCCCAACCTTCCTTCTGAGGAGTGGCTGGTGGGTTTGAACCATCAGCCTTTTGGTTAGCAGTCAAGTGCCTTAGGCACTACACTACCAGAGCTCCTACAGATTGAATAAGTATGGTGAAAGGATACAACCCTGACACACTCCCTTCCTGATTTTAGACCAGGCGGTATCCCCTTGTTCTGTTTGAACAACAGCCTCCTGGTCTATGTACAGGTTCCTCATGAGCATAATTAAGTATTCTGGAATTCCCATTCTTCTCAATGTTATCCACAATTTATGATCCACACAATCGGATGCTTTTGCATAGTTAATAAAACACAAGTAAACATCTTTCTGGTATTCTTTGCTTTGAGCCAAGATCTATGTGACATCAGCAATGATATCCCTCATTCCATGTCCTCTTCTGAACCCAGCTTGCGTTTCTGGAAGTTCTCTGTGAATATACTGCTGCAACCATTTTTGAATTATCTTCAGTAAGATTTTACTTGTGTGTGATATTAATGATATTGTTTGATAATTTCCACATACTATGTGATCACCTTTCTTTGGAATGGATACAAATACAGATCTTTTCCATTCAGTTGGCCAGGTAGCTGTCTTCCACACTATAAAATAACTCAAAATGGACCAAAGACCTAAATGGAAGAACTATTCAACTCCAAGAGTAAAACATAAGCATAAATCTTCATGACTTTGGATTAGGCTATGGTTTCTTAGATATGACATGTGTCGGGTAAAGGATCTAGTTTTACCCCAAAATCAGTGGACTTTGTACTTGGCTCCAGAGAAAAAAGCCTTGACACAATTGAGGTTCGTTGGTCTGGGACTTCCAGGCCACAACTGAGAATTTGTTCTAGCTAGTGGGGGCTGGCCAGCATAAAATACTCTCTAGAAAACCAAACTCACTGCCGCAGAGTAGGTTCCGACTCATAGCAACCCCTCCTTGGGTTTCTGAGGCGGTACCTCTACAGAAGTAGATTGCCCAATCTTCCTTCTAAGGAGTGGCTGGTGGGTTTGAACTGCCAGGCTTCTGGTTAGCAGTCAAACCCCTTAGGCACTTATGCCACCAGCACTCCCAAAATACTCTCTAGGCAGGCTGATGTCAACTTCCCTCAGGAAGTATGATTTAGCATATTATGCAAGACTAGCCAGTAAAAATCTCTGAACACTAAGGCTCAGAGGGCTTCATGGTTGACAAGAACATGTTTTCTGTAAGGTAACATGCCTCTTGGAACATGTAAGCTTTGTGCTGGAACCCTCCCATGTTGTTGTTGTTGTTAAGTGCCATCGAGTCGTTTCCGACTCATAGCGACCCCATGCACAGCAGAACGAAACACAGCCCTATCCCGCACCAGCCCCACAATCCCTGCTATACTTGAGCTCATCATTGCAGCCACCGTATCAATCCATCTCGTTGAAGGCCTCCCCCTCTTTCGTCGACCCTCCAGCCTACCAAGCATGACATCCTTCTCCAGGGAATGGTCCCTT
>NW_006921647.1:12658458-12668346 GCF_000298275.1 Orycteropus afer afer
TCTGGCTTCCTGGCTTTTAATCCCCTTTCTCCTGCTCTTCTGGCCTGCTTCTTCGGGCATCCCTGAGTTGTCTCTCCTCACCTGTATCCCTGGGGCTGACTGCTCTTCTGTCCAGGTTCAAGGCTTTTATCCCCTTTCTCCTGCTCTTCCAGCCTGCTACTCTGGCGTCCCTGCGTTGTCTCTCACCTGTAAGCCTGGGGCTGACTGCTCTTCTGTTCGGGTTCAAGGCTTTTAGCCCCTTCCCTGCTCTTCCGGCCTGCTACTCTGGCGTCCCTGCGTTGTCTCTCCTCACCTGAAAGAGATTAACAACCCTCCCATACCTTGCCCTATATCTCTTGGTATGTATTTGTCATGGATTGAATTGTGTTCAATTGTGTCAACTTGACTGGGCCGTGATTCTCAGAGGTTTGGCCATTACACAATGATGCAATTTGGCTGTTAAGTAATAATGTAACCATCCCCCATGATACGATGTGATCAGCCAATCAGTTGTAAAGGAATTAGGGTGGGATGCAACATCCTAACTTAGGTCACAGCCTTGATCCATGTAAGGAGTTTCCCCAGGGTGTAGCCTGCAACACCTTTATCTTACAACACATAAAAGGACAGAGAAACAAGCAAAGAGGGACCTCAGTTCTAGGAGTGGAACACATGCTTTGTACACAGGGTCCCTGCACTGAGAACTTGCTAGACCCAGGGTAAGATTGATGCCAAGACACAGAGATTGCCAAGAAATGCCAGGCCCACAGATGTTGAAAGGAGAGTGGGCCTTCCCCCAGGGCCAATAGAGAAAGAAACTCTTCCCTGCAGTCAGCACCCTGAATTTGGACTTCTAGCCTCCTATTCTGCAATAAATTTCTGCTTGTTAGATGCATCCACTTGTGGTATCTCTGTTTTAGCAGCACTAGATAACCAAGATTGTTTCCTTTCTGGCTATAGTCATTAAGCATAAATTGTGAATCATTCCAGTGAATGACTGAACTCACAGGGGTAGTAGAAGACAGCAGGTCAGAAATTAAGGGTGTCATATGGACTGAGCTTGCAGCCAGCATCCTGAAGACATAGTGGGAAATCAGCTCCAAACTTGTGGTCAGCAGGTGTCATGCAGATTCCCTAAACTTGTGGCTTGCATCTATTTACCTATTTAGCAATCTGAAGGATAATATCCTTTTGTCATCTCTGACCTACCTCCAAGTGGCTAGAAATGTGAACAGCGGATCAATCTTTGTATTTGGGGGACTGGATTCATGCTGTCCCTTACTGTGCAACACCAAAAATAAGATAAATAACTTCATGAAAATTTGAAAATGTTTGTGCTTTAAAGGATACCATCAACAAAGTGAAAACACAGTTCACTGGAGAAAAAAAAAATCTCCAAATCATACAAAAAGGGACATGTACCTAATGTATAGAGAACTCTTCAACTCAGTAATAAAAAGACAACTTAATTTTCAAAAAGGACAGAAGATCTAAACAGACATTTCTCCAAAGATGATATACAAGTGGCCAATGTGTACATGAAAAGATGCTCATTATCATCAGACATGAGGAAAATGGAAATCAAAACCACAGTGATCACACCCACCAGGATGGCAATGTCAAAGACATGCAATAACAAGTATTGGTGAGCATGTGGAGAAATTACCATGTCCATACACTGCTGGTGAGACTGTCAAAATGTTCAGCAACTTTGGAAAACAGTTTATCAGTTCCTCAAAAAACTAAACATAAGTCACTATATAACCCAGCAATTCTAGTCTTATATATCCAAAGAGAAATGAACGTCCACCATAAAACTGTCCTCAAATGTTCAAGAAACTGCATTATTCATAATAGTCAAAAAGTGGCAATTACCCACTGTACAGTTAAAGGTGATTTATACAGTATATGAACTACACTTATCAATCAAGGTCATATGCTTTAAAACTTCTGTGATGGGTTTTGGACTCAGACCAACGAGATGGATAGTTCATTGTCAATGCCTGTTGAAATAACTTGCTTGATCCAGGAGCACCAAGATCTGGACCGGATGAGAAGGGACACAAGTGATTTTTCATTGCTAATCTACTGTATGTTAAATTTTATTAAATAACATAGCTCTACAAAACTATTCTGTAAATGAAACAAACTGAATAAAAAGTGGGTTTAAGGGGAACTGCAGCAAGATCCACTCCAGGCACAATGCTGAATATTCTTGTTTTAGCGTATATCATAAAATGAAGTCAAGCTATAGTTTCATCCTAGTGATGAGTTCACCTGATGAATCCTCATATACTTCTTATGCCCCATTTCATACTGCCAATAGAAATCCTACATCTAATTCATTTTCTTTTTCCCCCATTACCATGGTTTAGGAACTGAAACTGTAGCTTTAGAAAATTATCCAATGTTCCTAAGTCTCAGTTATAGAATCCTTTAAGCTTTTCCTTAAAGAAAACTAAGAAACCAGTTGTTCTGCATGCCTTTTAAGAGAATCTTCCTGTCCTACTTCTCTCCCAACCAATACACTAACCTTATTTAAACAAAGGTGAGCATCAGTTCTCTGAAGATTGTGAAATGAGCCTGGGATTTGAGGCCCACCACACTCTACCTCCAACTTACCTTTCCTGTCTTCCCTTCTACCATTCTTCTACCCACCTCAAACTGTTTCAATTCTCTACAGACTATTTCTCAAACTTGGCTCAAGCTTCTCTTCCATCATGTTGTTGCACACATCATTCCCTTCCTTGTAAACACTACCCTCCCTCACATCTCCATTAAGTCTTTGTCTAAATCTTACTGTTGAGACTCAGTGGACAAGCTCAACTCTTCATATAGTGTTTCCTAACACTAATGTACCTATAGGAAATAATGTAAATCCAGTGCCATGGAACAGCCAAGAGTGGCACACCCTTCCCATAGCACTGAGAGCAAAGGCAAAGCGCACAGTGCTCTTTGTCTCCCCTTATAGAATATATGTGCTATCTGAGTAAGTCATGTGAGATCTTAAAATATTACAGCAATCATTCATTTAAAATATTCATGTTTCTAAATCATATAAACAATTTTAATGCAAGCATTCAATAGGGCATTTTTCCCATTGCTCCTAAGATTTCATCTCTTTCTGCTGCTGTCGGCATAGGTGGCTTCATTCCATTCTGTCTTCTCTGAACCATGACAGAATTCTGCATGTAGGCATTAAAAAAAAAAAAAAAAAAAAATCAGTAATGTATTAAATACTAATCATTTGCCAGTAATTTGCTATTGCTACTCAAAATGAAATCCTAAAACCAAGTTAAAAAACAAAACAAAAGACCTAATTCTGGTACTCCAGATAAATATTTTTAAATTATTAACAATTACATAAAAAACCTACTGCTTTTGAGTCGGTTTTGACTCACAGCTTCCATTTAGGACAGAGGAAAACTATCCCATAGGGTTTCCAAGGCTGTAAATCTTTACAGAAGCAGACTGCCTCGTATTTCTCCCCTGGAGTGGCTGGTGAGTTCAAACCACTGACCTTTTGGTTATCAGCCGAATGCTTTAACCACTAAGCCACAAATGCTCCTCTGACAAGTAAATAGAAGCGATTATTTCCATAGGGCTCTGGTAGCATAGTGGTTAAAGCACTTGACTGCTAACCAGAAGGCTGGCGGTTCAAACCCACCAGACACTCCTCGGAAGGAAGGTTGGGCAATCCTACTTCCGTAGGGATACTGCCTCGGAAACCCAAGGAGGGGTCGCTATGAGTCGGGGCCGACTCGACGGCACATGACAACAATAACAAATATTAACAGTAATTGGGCTGAAGATAACATTGTGTAACCACAAGAGCACAAGAATATATATATTCCACCAAGAAAAACTACCAAGTAATTGATAAATAAAACCAATAGTTAACGTAGCAAGGGGAAAGGAAGTAGCTGGATCCAGTGTGCAGAGAAACAGTAATTAAGTACCAATGTCTTAGGCAAAATGAGACCATTAAATTGTAACAAGGTATAGTTCAAGGCTACCTACATTAGAACCACATTCTTACACCTTTGAGTAGAATGAGGCAGCTGAAAATGGCTCTAAAGGATCCTTCAGGAATAAAGAATAAAGTTTAAAAATTACGTTTCCCTATATCATTCAACAGGAAAAGATTGTGGGTATTGATTACTTTCTGGCCTCAGTTTCACAAAGCTAAACAAGCTAGGCTTACCCAGAATTTCCGGCAGTTTTTGTATTTCAAGAAGGAAGTTGAACACTTTTCCTTGTCATAGTTATTTTCATCCATACATCTGGTAGAAGCATCAGATTCCTTTAATCGGTAAGAAAGGCATCACTTAAGAGTTGCAATGAGATCTTAAAGCAAAAAAACAAAAAACTTCTGAAGCTACTTCCCCTGAAAGCAAGTAATACGAAATTATTCATTTCTGTTTAATACGTAGATACTAATAAACACTGAATTATCTTCCAACCCTCTTTCTGCTCAGGGTAGACAGCTTCTGGGTTAGTTTTCTGAATACTTAGTCATAGGGATTTCAGCCAAAGCACCACCCTAAGATTATTTAATGTAGTGACCATTTAATAAAGAAACCAAGGCAAGATGTAGTATGGTCAAAATCACTGCTGCAGACCTAAAATGAGAAGCCAATCTACCAATTCACAGCACAGCTGCCTTGCTTTTCAAGTTCTCATCTTGACCTGAAGGTCTGATCTTAGGTCTGGTTTGGAGAGTCTAGCTAAATCACTAATAACTGGTATATATCAAGGAGGCAACCTAAATTAACACCACTCATCACTATGCATTTTGGCTATCATTCACTCTATTACACAAGTAAATATACTATTTGTAAGCAATTTTAATAGATATTATTAATATCACTTCAAAACCAAAGTAAGCAACAAAGAGCTGAGTTCAAAGGAAGGAAGCTGCCATGAGGGAATTAAATTTAAGCTGTTTGAACTGGAAGTAGACCACATAACAAACTTCAAAGTGAAAGGTATGATTCTGAGAAATCACCCAAAGGAAAGCTTTAACTAAAAGGGTGGGTAATTTGCTTTCATGGATCTAAGAAATATGGTCTATCTGAACAGACTTCCTAATAAAGCTGTTGAAAACTGATCTTATATATGGAAAAAAACTAAATTTCTATGCCAAATATTTAATGGATGAATTTACTTGGAAAATGTATATAGGATGGAGTATAATTTTCAAAGTACCAATTTGAGGACTGCATTATTCAAAGCTGGTAAAGCTACAAATAGGTATTGCAGGTCATATCAAATGCCAAAAAACAAAACCTTACAACAAAACACCTTGTTTATACGATACTTCTGTGAAAACTTCTAGGCTTTAAATAGGCTAATTCTCTTAGCAGCCCATTACTCTCAGTCTCTTTTTCTCCAGGACATGAAGAAATTAGCGTATTAAAACATAAATTTCAGTAGCAGTTTAAAAATGTCATACCTTCCAATTTTCCATGTTTAGACTAAAGATTTTCCTTAGTGTTATACATGCCTGACTAATATTACAGTGATAATTAATCTGTGAGTATTATACAAACAAGGGAAACTAAGAAAGAGATGAATCTTTTGTCATTAAATTTTGAATATCAAAATACGCTCTAGTTAAAAAAAAAGATACACTGGCCAGGAATATTTTCTGTACAGAAATAACTTTATTCAACAACTACAAAAGACAAATGTTCAAATATCAGAAAGAGGTTGCTCTTTCTTTCTTTTTTTTTTTTTTTAATTTTATTTTATTTAGATTTGGGTGAAGATCCACAGAGCAAATTCACTCTCGATACAGCAGTTCACATACACTTTGTCTCATGTCATTGACCACAGTTTACCACAATGCAACAGCTCCCCTCCAACTTCCTCCCCAAGGTACCACTTCCCAGTGTCCATCCCTCCATACTCTCCTGCCCCCTAAGCTGTCTCCCTGTGCATAAGGTGCCCTTCCTTCTCCCATGATTGTTCTCTCAAGGGCATGTGTCCACTTGAGGTAAATGTTCAACTCACATACCTGTACTTTGCTTGGCTGGAAACCACAGGTGTGGTCTCAATTCCAGACCTGAAGGGTAGCTAGGGGCCATAGTCTCAGTGGTTCCACCAGGCTCTATTGGACCAGCAAACCTGGTCCCAACCATCCCCCCCCCTTTTTTTTTTTTGAGAGGTTGCTCTTTCAACTTAAAACTCATAAAGGTTAAAAGCCAACCTACCAACAAGCAAGGGTTTATGTCAGGATCTCTCAACCTCCGCATTACCATGGGCATGCTAGCAGTCTTCTTATTCTGCAGGTAGAGGTTGGGAAGAAGAGTGGATGGGAAAAAATAAAGCTTATTAGCTCCATTATGTTCTTGAAAAATTAATTTTGGCATAATGAGTATCTAAC
Source organism: Orycteropus afer afer (assembly GCF_000298275.1). Classification (NCBI taxonomy): domain Eukaryota; kingdom Metazoa; phylum Chordata; class Mammalia; order Tubulidentata; family Orycteropodidae; genus Orycteropus; species Orycteropus afer. The sequence goes on from NW_006921647.1 coordinate 12,664,826, forward strand.
GAAGAATCCCATGCATGTACTATCTTTTGAAAATAAAGACTTGAGCATGTCTTTCATTTCTATTGCCCTTGGTGCTTCAATACAGAAACCATATTTAAATGCATCCACCAAAAGCTGATTAGAATATTCAATAAAAACACTGTAGTTTAGGCTTAAACGGAAAAAAAAACAAACTCACTGTCACTGAGTTGAGTCCAACTCATAGTGACCCCCCACTGGGTTTCCGAGGCTGTAAATTCTTTATGGAAGCAGATCGCCCCATCTTCCTTCCATGGAGCAGCTGGTAGGTTTGAACTACTGATCTTCTGGTTAGCAGCCAAATGCCTCATCCACTACGCCACCAGTGCTTCTTAGTTTATACTTCTAAATTTTAAACAAATGTATTAAGAAAACTGTAAAACTCTAGCGATTACTTCCTTATTATACATCCATTAAGGCACTCTGGTGGTGTGATTAAGGCATTCCAGTGCTAACCAAAAGGTTAGCAGTTCAAATCTACTACCTGTTCCATGGAAGAAAGATAAAGCAGTCTGCTTCTGTAAAGATTTACAGCCTTGGAAGCCCAATGGGGGTCGTTATGAATCTGAATCAACTTGATGGCAGTGAGTTTGGTCTGGCTTTGGATACAATGACTAGCAAACAAAATAAGCATGGCCTAACTTAGTACAATCCAACTTTAGCAAGAACACATATCATGTCAAGTACCTGAGTGCCTACTCTGTGGCCAGCATGGAGGACAACATATAAAACAGCCAAGAAACTGCTTAGCTGACATTCTGAAAAGCCATAATGTGCTTACAAAAACAGAAAAAAAAAAAGAGAGTAACTTCACTTCCAATGGCATCTTCTACCTTCTCCTTAACTGATAATTCTGTGGTACAAAGGAAGTCAGGGGATGTTACTGTGGTTCAGTAATCTTCCAACTGAAGTCTTAAGAGATACAACGCTGCAAAAATTTTTATTGGTTAAGATGACCACAGTTCATCAAATGCTAATTAGTTATACCACATCAAGACATGTAACAGGTATGTCAGCTATATCACAGGGCAACTGCTTTCTATGATGGAGTCAATTTAAATTGTTATGCCTATTTCCTTTAAAGAAAAGTCATGGAAATAAATTATTTCAAAGTGTTTTTTTGTTTTAATATATGGGTATACTACTGACAAACTAACTCACAAACATTTTAACATGCTTTGTACTAAACTTAAGGAGCTGATTTAACTTGTACTCCTGAATACTGTTCTAGCTTAATCAATCTTCCTCCTAAAGATAGAACCCAGCAAATAATGTAGTATGACCTACTGAATAAAGAATGCATCAGTCAGTATTAGTTACTACAGATCAGAACTTTTGTATGAAACAGTTTTTACATTCTACGCCCAAGATGAGATCATCAGAAAACTGTCATGCTAACAGAAATAAACTGTATTCCAAAAAAACAATCAAACCCCCTAAGATTCTGAAAAGTATAAGTAATGTCAACCTAGAGTCACCTCGTCCAGTTTCTCCTATTAGGGGAAGATCCAGGCTAAAGAAAACTAACCTTTGCAAACAAAGATGGAAAAGGGATGCATCATTCTGAAGTCTTTCATTTTTAGTACCTACTAAACAACCATTTGGGAGCTCTGGTAGCATAGTGCCTAAGGCACTTGACTGCTAACCACAAGGCTGGCTGTTCAAATCCACCAGCCACTCCTCGGAAGGAAGGTCGGGCAATCTACTTCCTAATGATACCGCCTCGGAAAGCCAAGGAGGGGTCCCTATGAGTTGGGGCCGACTTGACGGCACATAACAGCAACAAAAAGTAATCATTTTATTTTATGATTTTCATTGAACACTACATGAAAATGTCTGGCTAACAGAAATGTCTTGGCAGAAAGGAAATTCAAGACGCTATTCAATTACATTTAGAAGCTTCTTCCTTTCCTAACACAAATCTTTTGCAGACTTCTTCCTAAAAGAGATGATGGTACTGAGTAAATTCATAGCATTCTTTTTATATTTATCCTGCAGTGCAGGAACACAACTCTGTTCAGCTGTTCATATATCTGGATATAATCTCAACAACAATCAGATACAGACAAAAATGAGGTTGCATGCCTTACATGAAAGTGTTCTACTCTGTGTTTTGGCATCATCACCAGTCAGGAATTCTTTTAAAATAACACCTAGGAACAGCACACATACTTGGATCTGGTTTGCAGCATGAATTTAATCACATTTCATTTCCTTTTCCTTCTGAATTCTAAATACAAGTCAATCTGAGTTTGGATTTCTGAATGTCATTCTCTCTGCATGAATTCCTAAAGTATTAACTGGAAGCAAAAAGGAAATGTCAATTTAGAACGAGGTACAGGCTGAAGGGCAAGATAGAGTGTTCTGCTAAAGAGGCCTTATCAATTTACTTTTCTTGACGGTATTAAACAAATGCTACAAGGACTTGCTTGCAGAGAATAGCCAGAAAACAAACAAACAAATAAAAATCAGAGATGGGCCACAAAACCACAGCACATTTGAGAGGAATAACTCTCAAATCTACTCGAAAGAGCAAACTGTTTAAAGTATGTTTTCATTTCCCCATCCAACTATTCACATCTGCTCTCTCCAAGTAGGTCTGAAAGGGAAGAGGGGAGGGAATGTTACTGAACACGTTCATGCCCACAAGTTGGTCAGAGCTGAGGCAGGGTCTGTGGTTATGATAAAATGCAGATGCGCCCATCGGTAAGTTGACACACACCTTGCGGGAACCTAAAGCCCTTAACTTACAACTTACTGCCGGGTGCGGAGAGGCAGGGTGCAAGAAATCAAGACCTCCCCTATACCGGAGGGATTGGGGAGACCGATTGGAGAGGCTGGACAGATGGGAATCCGAAGTCTTGCTTCTCTCCACAATACTGCCTGTCCGCGTCTAAGTCGTGGATGAAGAACACAGGTGAACACACACCTTGCTTCGGCCTTAATACAGGGAGGAGCAAGGCAAACTGGAGGAAGATTGGGGGTGGGGGCAGGGGAGACAATTTCGCTTCAAAGGCTGGAGCCAAGGAGGCTGAAGTAAGAGCTTGCGATGCCCGGAAGGGCAGTGGTCACCTTCTTTGCCCGAAGCCTGTAAAAGACCCAGCTCTGAGTGGGGGGTGGGGGCGAGGAGCGACGGAAAGGGGCCTATAAGTGGCGGGGCGCACCTGGGCGGCTTCGCACCGCAGACACAGACTCGAGCGCAGTAAGCAGCCTGGATGCGTCTCTCTCTCCTCTTTGCCCTTAGCTGCCGCTAAGGGAGGGGCGGGGGGAAACCACTCACCTCAGACGCAGCTGCAACAGGGCCCAAGCCATCTCCAGCTCCAAACACGTCAATGGCTCACGCAGCAGAGCCTTAAATAGTGCGCATCCCAACATGCTGTCCCCGTTCCCCGGCGACCTCTCGACCAATCGACGCGCGCCTCCCTTAGATTGACTGCCGTGAGAGGCCCTGGGCGGCGGGGGCGGGCGCGCCTGGCCCCGCCCCCGGTCCGAGAGGGGAAGGC
>NW_006921647.1:12668677-12689325 GCF_000298275.1 Orycteropus afer afer
ATACACTACAATGGCTGCTGGAAAGAGGCGTAAGGAAACAATTTCCAGGCCCGCCGCGTCCAGCCCGAAATATGAGAAAAAAATTATTAGAAATTCCGCGGGTGGTGTAAAGGCGGCGGACGGGCCGGAGGGAGGATGGTGAAGCCCCGCGGTGAGTCCTGCCGGGGTCCGGGGCGGCAGAGAGGCATTTAGCGGGAGAAATATCAGGGTTATTTAAATTATGGGACTCGCTGAGGGGGCAGAGGAGCCGCGGCGGCGGCAGGAGGAGGAAAAGTTTGTGCTGCTCTCAGCCCCTGCTCGGGACCCCAAAGAGGAAAATAATAAGAAAAAAATAAAATAAAATCATTTTGCGGGGGTGTGAGGACTCCGAGAGTAGCCTCTGACAGGGCAGGGGGCGATGCGGCTGGGGACCCGAAGGTGAGGGCGGTGGGAAAAAACAGCCCCTTTATTCAGGGTCTGGAAAGTTTGAAAAGTTTTCCTCCTCCTCCTCCTCCTCCTCTCTGGTGCTGTGAATATTGTGACAGCGGCAGCGGCAGCAGCGAGAGCGGAAGACATTAGAGACCCGAAAAATAAGGGAAAAATTAATATAAATTCAGTTTTGAGAGTAAACTCTCCGCATTTTCCACCAAAACATCCCGGGGGAAGGTCGCTTCCCAAAGGGCCTGGCAGAGACCCGCAGTCGGCAATATTTGGGGGGCACTGGGAGTGACTTGGGGGTAACTGTGCCCCTTTTTCAAAAGAGGTTTTTCTTTTTGGAGAAATGCATTTGTTTTCGCCCTTTCCCCAGGTGGGCGAGTCGGGGTCGGCCGCGGGGTCTGCGGGGAGGTGTGAGCCGGGCCGAGTGGCCGCGAGGGGGGCTGGGGGTGCTAAATGAAAGCAGGAGATCTGCACAGGGCAGGGACAGCTTGTTGTCAGTATCATAAACAACCAAAATGGAGGGAGAACTCAGGCATATAACCAAATAAAAATTTTTAAAAAATCGCAAAAAATCCCTAAAAATCCGGGATGCTCCCCCTTTTCTCGCTGAAGGTAAAAATACGAACCGCCTTTCCCCTGAAGTCCATTTTGACTTTACAGGGACCAAGGAGTTAATATTTATTTATTTTTTTAAAACTTTCGAAGGGCAAAAGCCTTTTATAACTCAACCGACAATGAGAAAACGTGAAAATCCGATGCAAGAGGAGGAGGGGGAGGGAGTGGGGAGGTGGTAGTGCAGAAACTCCTCAAGTTATTGGTAATGTGGACTGATCTGAGATAAGATAAATAGTATATTTGCTATTTTATAACTCTCTTTTAAAGATCTTTGCGGGGATTTTTTTTGGGGGGGGTGGAAAAAAAGTGATGCCATTTTCTTAATAGAGTTAATATGTGTGATTGGAAGAATAAACCTTTCCGGCTTTAGATTGCCTTTTCGTCGCATTTACGCTTCAGGTTTTGTGAGTGGCTCCCTCCTTTCTTTAAAGTTGGCTCTGCAGAGGAGGGGGAGAGAGGTGATGGTGCACAGACACACTGGGGTGCAAGCTGAGAGTACCTTTGGGGGAGGGGTGGGTAGTTGTTGGGTTTCTCCCTCCCTGACAACTTTACTTCACCTGTTCGTCCTCTATAGGGAATGTAAGCTGAGGTTTTCTGGTTTTATGTATAGAAAAGGATGGTGCCTCTTGCATCACACTGAAGTTAATAGGAAAGTGCTGCTGATGTTGGTTCCACGTGGGATATGGGACAGAGCAGGGCATTTTAAAGGGACAGCCTTGGTTTTCTTAAGGTTTTCCTCACCTACTCAGAATCACTGTCTGAGGACCTAAGCAGAGGTGCTGGGAGGGTGTGGTGATGGAAGAGCCTTGCCTTTCCATGACTCAAGTGCACCCACCTTTAGGAGGGATGAAGGAGAAGGAGGAATAAACAGAAAATGGATATGGGTGTAGATGAGTTTGTATCCTAGCAGTTCTTTTGTGTAACAAGCCCTCCCAGGAACTTTTTATGTCACATTGCTTTGCTTTGGAAACTGATTTTGGAAGGAATTGTGGAAAAATCAAAATAGTTTAAGGTGTGTGGTGTAATGGTATTGCATTATTGAACAGTTATGAATTCTGTGCAGTGAGATCAAAGAGCCATGAATACTCATAATGTGATTTTACAGCCATTTTGTAAAAGCTGTAAAATGCATAATATTCGCTTTGGCTTAAGGTACACTGAGGACTTCTAGTTGAAAAAAGCAGAGTGGTGAAGATTCTTTAACATGTAAGCAATAGGCATTTCTTTGGGGGAAAAAGAGCACACATACCAACACCATGGAAAAGTTTACATGTATATCCATTTTTAAAGCCCACTCTATACATGTGCTGTAATTCTGTGCCTTTGGAATGAAGAGATTTTAAAATTCTGAAACCCATCAATTTGCATCATTTGAATTTAATTTGTTTGTGTTATTTGACAGGAAATATTTACTGATCATAAAGTACTATTACCTCTAATGCTTTAGATTTCTACCATATTTTAGAAATTTAAAATATGTAAGATATTAAGGCTACTCTTGAATAGAAATTACTTGTATTGTATTTTCATAGGCATATGGAGTTTCTGAAAGAAATCTTTATTTTCCTTTTTTTTAATGACTTATAGAAGTGGGTTAAAATTAGAGCTGAGTGTTTAGACTTTTTATACAGAATACTGTTTCTTGCCATAACATACAAATTATTACTTTGTAGTCCATTGTATGTTGATTTATATTCACAACTCAGCTCTTACCTGCATCCTTTCTGTAAATAGCTCCATAACAGCCTTACATTGGTGAGGTGTTTGAGTACATCATCTTGTGGTTTCAGATTTTGGAAGCATTTGCAGCTTTCTAAGAACTCATTAAAAAACTAATCCCATGAACCATTATTAAATCAAAATTGACTGAAAATGGGTTGTGCTATCAATGGAGAAGAGAAATCCCCACCCCCACCCCCAAATCATCATTCTAGAGGTTTCAGTATGCTATTAATATTTATAAAAACTTTGAAGTATATCTCACTTTTTATTGTATTCTGATTCTGACAGTTACATTGAGGATAGGTAGTCAGAATTACGCTGTGCATTTAGAATAAATGAGACCTCTAGGTCTTGAATAGTTTCCACTGCGACAAACCAGATGATATCAAGAAATTCAGTTTCTTTTAAAGTAAAGAAGTATTTCTTCTGCAGTTACTCACTTATTCAGGTTATCCAGACACTTCAAGTTAAGACTTGTTTATTGTCAACCTTAATAAAAGTGCTGCTATTGTGGGTTTTTTCCTGTTTCACAAAAGGTAGTGTGAGATTTTCTGTGTGTTTGAATTTTACACAACTAACTACTTGTCTGAATTAGAAAATGTGCTTAGAGAGCACAAGTATAGAATCTGTAATTCCTTAGAGAGCTTTCTTTACTTAAGGCACAGCACAACATCTAACTTGAATTGGTTTTATTAAGCTTTTTTGGTGCCTGAGAAATACTACCTGCTGAACATCCTTTCTCTGAAGTTGCTATTAAATTATTCCAATTTTCAGAAATAATTTAAGTATATTGTATACTCACAAAGTTTATTTCAGTTGGGGAACCTCATAGATTCTTATTTGAAGTTTATATGATTAATTTTGTTATTAGAAATCTCTGAAGAGTTTGCTGTGAAAGATGATTTATAACTCTGTGTATATTTCTGTGTATATTTATTACAACCAAAACATTTTAATAGGTACCTCATAGTTAAATAAATTAGTGAATTTTCTTTTATCAATATAGTTAAAATTGCAAGCACGCTGTGTTAATATCATACAAAGGTGGGGATTTTTCATCCATTTTTAACATAATCCTGTTTATTACTGTATACATTTTGGTTTAGAAGCCTGGAAATTTGTCTTTTTAAGGGTAAATTGTTGGCTAAATTAAACATAATACTCTTTAACTCAGATTTGAAAAGCTAGGTAACTAAAACATAGAGCTACAACTGTCTTTGAAGTTTTATTTCAATAATCATTTGCTTCTTAAGCTGTATAATCAAAATGATCGTACCTTCTAGGAATATTTTAGTATTTTTCATTTAGAATCCTATTCTTTGGAAAATTAAGATAGGTGAAAATTTACCTGTCCCCTCCCCCCAAAAACAGGAAAAAAAAAGTTTTACTCAATAGCTTTACTTACACTGCATGAAACATTTGTTTCTTATGATGTGTTTCCAAATGTATTATAAATAAATACAAAATTTTTCTTCTTATATTGATAGAAACTTAGATTGTTTAGTTAAGTTACTTAAATAAGGGAAGAGCTTTAAAAGGAGAAAACAACAATCTGTCCAATAGAATTTGAGATAGTGAATATGTAAAAGTTGAAAGGACTATAAATTGTCCCTTGGACCATTTTTTAAATGTTTTAAGAACCAGATAAACACCTTTTCTAAAACATTGACTACTTTGAAAGTATATCAGTTACTGGAAAAAAAAAAATAAAGCGGACCTTTAATTTCTTTAATTTAATGTAGGCAGCATATTTAACCAATTAGTAAGTATTTAGGTAACCTTGGAAAAGTATTTACAAATAAGTTAAATATGAGGGCAGCATACAACAGATTGATGAACTGTAAAACTATGATTTTAGAATTCATTCATGAAAATTATTTTCTATTTTACACTAAGAAAATTTTTTTGAAATAGTAAGTAATTTTTGCTTTTTGTATTTACTTCATCCACTTGCTTGGTACTTTTCAATTCTAACTGAGCAACTTAACTTTTATATCTCATTTGCAAATTTGTTTGAATTTAAATTGAAAAATGGAAATTTTTATGTTATGATATTTTATAAAAATATTGGTGTATAGTTAATAGCATTTGCAGTTATAAGAGAGACACATACATGAGAGCCTAGTAGCAATTATTACAGAGATATAATTTGATTTTTTAAGTTGATTGGCCTCCTGCCCAGTGGTTTGCATTCTCCTTAATGTGTACACCTGTCCCTGCCTCTTCTTTATAGCATGATATTGACAAGGATATGATGATGTGGAACTACCAAGAATACTTTGGTATTTTTGTTTTCTGATTTTGTGTATGCAGTGGTGATTGTTTGCTCCCCCCCAATACTTATCAGAAGACAAAAAAATATTTTTATAAGACAGAAACAATATCTCATTTTTTAAAAGTGAAGTAGAGTGATCCTACATTAAAATTGTTGGTGTTTTAAAGTCCCTGGATATCTTATAAACAGACTTACTGCAGGATCTTGGTATTAAAACTAACCACAGTACGTGTTGGGAATTTGAGATGACTACCTAAGAAATGGGAGCTCTGGTAGCGTAGTGCCTAAGGCACTTGACTGCTAACCAGAAGGCTGGTGGTTCAAACCCACAGCCGCTCCTCAGAAGGTTGGTTAGGCAATCTACTTCCATAGTGATACTGCCTTGGAAACCCAAGGAGAGGTCACGATGAGTCCATGAGTCGGGTCCGACTGGAGGACACATAACAACAACAACCTAAGAAATGTATTTGCATATGTCAAATGGGTGAACTTAAACAATTATGTTCTAGGTTAATAGGATAAGCAATTTCATTGAAATGTTTCCCTGCATTTTTTAAAAGTTAAAACATTTCCTAAATCTGAAAACAGAAAATCCTAGAAATGCGAGGGTGTTCGAAAGTAAAAATACTCTTTTTTTAAAAATCTCTTTTAAAAATAAAAATTTTAAATAATGAAAATGTATGACAAGAACATACGAGTGGACTAAAGTGCCCAGAATTGATGAGGAAGAATTAAGTAGATAAGAATTTGAGAATAAAATAACAATTATTGTAAATTTAAACTTAGACTTGTGTGAATAAAGAATAACTAGCTACAAAGCAAAAATTATAAATTTACGGAAAAAAAAGGAAATGGACTCTATAAGAGGGTATTTTTAATACAAATTGCTGGTTTTATAATCATCTTTTACAAACAGATTCCTCAAAGCCTAGACATATCTTTTTAGATTAGAATTAAACTAAACTAAATTTGAAGAATAATTTGTGGTGGTTATTTGGAATTCCTTTAAGAAAAAATAAAGAAAAATCAAATGGTAATTTCTAAAAGATTTTAAAGATTATTTCAGTTGTGTACCTAAGTGGAGTGCTCTAAGAGCCTTAGAAACTGTTGAAATGATTTTCTTTGTTGTGCAACAGAAAACTCAGAAGTTTCAGTTAATACATTTTAAAAACTCAGTCTAAGAATAGTTTGTTTCATGGATAGTTTAGGGCAATTTAAATAATTTCTTATAGACTTAACATTTAAAAAGCTTTTCTTTAGGTAAAGATTAGACCATTTCACTAACAAAATCATTAATGTCTAGAATGTTTTTAGGCAGCTGATTAAAGGAATCTTTCTTTCCTATTAATGAATTAGCAGTTGAATTTCTGAAAGATAATCTACATCAGTAAGTGTTATGTTCAGAAGCAAAAGTTTTCTTTAGTATTAGAAAATATTTTAAGGACTAGTGGAGGTATCTTTTCTTATAAGGGCAACAGAATCTGTAAACATTGTAAATGTGGAGCCATTGCAGAGTTGAAAACTCTACTTTTTTTGAGAGAGAGACTCATTTTAGACTTCTAAATCATTAAATACTGGAATTAATGTCTCAAACCAATATGTGAATTGAACTTTGTGCATATTGATTACTTATATGTTTCTATATTTTGGTTTCTAAATATGGGAATATTATTTCTTAGATTACATGCTACCCTTAAAAGGCTGTATCTGACTGTTCAAAAAATTATGTTTCTTTAATCACTGTATAGACCTTAGAGACCTTAATTTTTAAGGCTCTTAATTTTGAGACTTTAAAAATAAGAAAAATGAGGAATTTAGCTCTTTTGGCTAAAAGGCAAAATCAGATAATCTATTTTGTTCATTTAAAGGTACAATAGTAACATTCAGTTGTTCTTGATTGAGAATTTTAAGAAAATGATATGAAAGCTTAAGATTGTTCAAATGTACAAGTTGAAAATAGGCAACTGTTGAATTTTAATCTGTTAGATTTTCTCAGTGACTTGATTTTATTTTCTTACATTGTTTTAATCCTGGATTACATAGAGTCCATAGCACTTTTCATCATAGCCTAAGAAAGGTGTAGTAAGTAGATTTTATTTTTGTCAACTTTAGGCAAGTAAAAATATTGTTTTATGTAAGAATATATTCCCTTTCTTGAGCTAGTTTTATCATTTCCTAAATAGAATGTCTTTAAGTATTCCATTCCAAAGAAGAGAAATCAGCCCCATTAATTTAAAAATAATTTTGTTAAAACAAATTTCTAGTATATGGGAGAGTTGTCCCTTTATGTATTTGGTCCCTTTATGTATTTGGATAAGATTTATTATAATCTTATAAATAAATATTAATATGGCCAGTATACCTGATTATAAGCTACATTTCAAACATGAATTTGCTTTCTTCATACTTCTAAAATTGTTTTAGAGAAACATTCTGAGAAAATGTTTTTCGTGTGTTTTTCGGGTTTGTTATTGACTAAGATAATTTTGTTGGGTAAAATTTCAAGCTAGACTATGTTTGTTTCCTAATATTAAATAACATTTTAATTTGAAAATCACTGTTTATATTTACTTGATTTCAGCATTAAAATAGAATTAGACATATCATAAAATAAGTAGGTTAATTACATCAAGAGGGATGGAAGCAGTCTAAGTAGTTCTTATTTGGAAAACTTTTAAATGTTTCATGGAAACAAAGTACTTCTGGGTATAGGAGCACACCTAATAGCAGTTAGTGATGTTTTGTCCTTTTCTTGCTTCAGAAAACTTTTTGAGCATCCTCAGAGCTACTGCCATACAAGCAAATGACTGAATTAATTCTGCTCGGTGTATAGTACATACGCCAGGTTTAGCCTTTCATGTAAAATTTGTTTTACTTTTTTTTTTTTTTTAAAGAAAAAGGTTTAAGACAGTATTTCTCAGCAGTAATTTAGCATATATCATATTTTAAAAGATAAAAAGTAAAATCAAACCCATTGCTGTTGAGTAGATTCTGACTCATAGTAGCTCTATAGGGCAGAGTAGAACTGCCTCATAGAGGATTTCCAAGGTATAGTAATCTTTACAGAAGCAAATTGCAACATTAGTCTCCCAAACAGTGGCTGGTGGGTTTGAACTCCTGACCTTTTGGGTTTGCAGTTGCACCCTTTAACTACTGTGCCACCAGAGCTCCTCATATGTAAAATATATGATCATAATTGTTTATCCAAATTCAGATGACTAAACTATCAACTAATAGATTAAATTAGACATAGAATGAAGTTTTCAGTATTTAACTGGAGAGCTTGATCTCTTTCTGAAATATTGAGAATTTTGATGGGAAGATTTGTGTTTTTTATCTGAATCTTTTTACTTGTTTCTTTAATTCTAGAAGTTTTTAAACAAAGTGAATACATATAAAAGCCTGGCATTTAGCAGAAGTTCCTAAACCTTTGATAGTTAATGAAGAGATATTTTTAAAATACATGGCCAAAATTCCTTCAAAGATCATAGTATATTCCATTATTTTAGCTTTTTTATTTTTTAAAGAAAACTGATGATGAATGGGTTAATCCTGTTTTTATTTAGATCAGTTGAATGTAATGCATTTGAAAACTTTGCTCATTAAGCATTTAATGATATTTTAATTTGTGAGTAGTGTTAACAGATATTTTCCTTAAAAATCTTCTTTTTAGACCTTATAGTCTAATAAAGACAATTATTTTAAAACTTAACTCTGTAACTGCTTTTATTTAATAAGAACATTTCTGTTTCCAAGAATCGTATTACAAAAGAAGTTCCTCTTCTAATAATAGCTGGGGTTATCTTCTTAACTATATATATCAAATACAATTGCTCTACTTAAACATTGGATTTGATGTGGTGTTAGAGTTCACTCATACTGAGTTCACCTTTTATTCATCAGTGCAGTTTTCTGTAAGAGCATTGCAACTGATCACATTCAGATGGTAACGCATAGTAGCTTTTCTAAAATGTGTGATACCTCTGCCAGAATTAAAAGGAATTTCATAATTAGAACCAAAATACCCATGTGTCTAGGAAATTTTTTCATAATCAGATTTCAGGCACACTTGTGTGCTTGCCTTGGCCATTCCAAGTGTACTTGCTGTTTTGCATGTTCAGTGTTTTGTTCTCAGTGCTGCCCCCCTGTGTATGGCAGTGCCTCTCTGCTGCACACACTAGTTTTCTCTGCTTTATTATCAAGCGATAGATAACATCCAAGACCACTTCTGAAAAACAGCATACATAATAAAATTAATTTAAAATATGCATTCTCCTTCTGTGTCTAATGCTATACTAAATGTACATTTTCAAAAGTTACACAGTACAGAAGTGTGGTATGCAGCTGCTAAAAATGAAATTTTGAAAATTTTAAAGGTAAACCTTTATTGGTTTCATCTTTAACATCCCTAACATAAGGTGGAGGTGGAATTGAACTGATATTTTAAATCTAGCTTAAAGTTGATCAAATAAGAAAGCTGAGATCCTTTAAAGATGAAAGATGGTACAAGACTTTTTTTTTTTTTTTTAATTTCAACCTAGTTTTAGTTAAAAGTTCTTCCTAGTAAAAGCAAAAAAATAAGCACACACACACAAAAACCAGACTGTTTTTGTGAAAAGAGAAAGAAACTATATTGGTTAAATTATTCCTTGAATCTCTAGTAAACATGTTTAAATTATACCTCCCAAAATAGTTTGAACTTTGCTGTTATGCTTCAGCCATAAAATACTTCAGTTAGACAGCAGTCTTTGCTTTACTTATATTATCTCATTTAGTTTTCACAGCAACTTTGTGAGAGAAAAAGTACAGACATGTTGTGTATACAAAGGGTAGTAATGACCTCAGAAACTGGAATTTTGTTACTTTTTAGAAGTTAATCTTTAAAATGGATAAGCCATAGAAGCTAATCGTTATAAATTAATTTGCTAGTGTAAACTATTGAAGTCAATATATTTACAAAATAACGAATTTGTTATGAAAATGAAATCTTCAGACATGAAGGTGACACTGTTAAGGTAGAAAATGCTGCATATCTACTTACTTTTAAGCTGTGTTGTTTTTTGGGTGCTGTCAAGTTCATTCCGACTCACAGGAACCCTATAGGACAGAGTAGAACTGCCCCAGAGGGTTTCCTAGACTGTAATCTTTTGGGGGGTAAATCACAAGATATTTTTCCTGTGGAGAGTTTGAACCATCAACCTTTTGATTAGCAGCTGAGCTAAAAATTTATGAATTTACTAAGTTAAGGATATAAACTTAAATTTTATTTTGTAATATTTGATATTAAATAGGTACAGTTTTATCGATTTTTCCTTTAAACAAATGCATATCACAGTATCATCTGATTTGAGAATAATGAATCTGCATCTCTTTCTGAATTTTTGATTAGTCTTAGTTGAATAAGCAGTCTAATTCTAAATGGTAAGAGTTGAAAATATTGCTTACTTTGGTGAATTTTAGATGTTTGGTTTCCAAGATAGAAATGTCACTGATAATGTTACCTCTCAGGAGAGTTGAAAGAATTTAATACAATGTTTAATATTGTTCCAGTACTATAAAATTCCAGTTTAAGTTCAAAGCCTGCATTTTGTTATAATTACCCCTGTAGGTTTAGGAGTTTCTCTCTTCCCTTCATGTCAACCCACAACACATACATAAATGCCACTTTAAAATTTAAAAAATAAAAAAATTGTTTAATATGGGAAATGTAATTTAAATACTGAAGACTGAAGCATTATAATCTTGAGAATTCTTTGTCACCTCTTATTTATGTTTATAGTAATTTTTAAGATAAAACTGGTTCTGCTAAACTTTTGATAAATTAAGCAATACAGTTGTGATGACTTGTCTAAAAACACAAGAAATTATTTGAGTGATTTTAAATAAAAGTTCAGCTCTAAAGTTTCTTGTCTATACCCAACTCCTGAGAACTGTGCTGCTGCTTAGAGTGATTAATATTTTATTAGGCAGTAATATTTTCTACAATGATGTTTTTTGTTTGTTTTTTATTTTGGGGGCAGCAGTAGGGGATTTGTGTTGTTTTTTATGCTGTTGTTAAGAGTTTCATCACATTGCATCTGTTATGGAGTCTTGAAGATCCTATCCCCACAAAAATTATCTCATCTATTTGCTCTTTACCATCTCTCAGTTCAGACCAAGCTTTTGAAGGGACTATGACAACCTTGTATCTAGTCTTTCTTCACTTAAATATCTTTTTTGTTGTTGTTGTTGTTGTTTGCATATTTTAAATTTTTGTGATTTAGGTGAAAGATTACAGAGCAAATTCATTTTCCATATAGCAGTTTATACACATTTTGTTTCATGATTGACTACAATTCCCCACAGTATAACAGCTCTTCTCTCACTTCTTGCTTGTAGTTACCTCTTCCTTGTGTCATTCTTTCCTTTGCATTTCTGCCCCCCACCCTGGGCTATCTCCCAGTGTAAACACTGCCCTTCTGTTCTCCCACAATTGATGCCGTAAGGAGTGTATGACCTGATATAAATGTTCACCCTTAAATTTTATTTTATAATATTTGATATTAAACAGATAACAGTTTTATCGACTTTTCCTTTAAACAAAAGCATATCAGAATCATCTGATTTGAGAATAATGAACCTACATCTCTTTCTGAATTTTTTATTAGTCTTAGTTGAATAAGCAGTCTAATTCTAAGTGATAAGAGTTGAAAATATTGTTTACTTTGGTGAATATATCAAATATCTTGAGGCATAATTAGGATTGTGTTAATCTACTGCTGTAAAACAGTAATGAGCCCCTGTTGCCCACCAAATTAAGTTCAGTCTTTTGATACACTGTCCCTGAGGTATCACTGACCACCTTTCTCAGTATTATCTTCCACTACAGGAAACCTGCCTCCTGGCCAGTCAGATTCTTTGCACTTTCTAAGACACACCCCACATTTGTCTGTTGCTGTGCCTTGGCCTTTGGTCAATCTCCCTACAAAGCTTTTCTCGCATACCTATCTGTATCTTGCCTGTTCTCTGAGTCTCATCACAGATCTGTCTTCTTCTTGAACGGTTTCCTTGTTCTTACTCCAAATGGAATCCAGAAGGGCTGAGAATACTGCATGCCATGATTAGGTCCTTAAATGCTTGCCTTCTGCTTTTCTTTGTCTTTCCTTCATACCTTTCCATTGATGAGTGATGTATGAAAAAAACCACAAAGCAGTATATTAAAATCCCAAATGAATTATCCAGACAGTAAAAACTATAGGGAAACAAGGGAGGAAGAGGTGGAACTTGAGATGGACTTTGAAAAAGGTGTGAATTAGGAATAGGCAGAAAGAAGGGAGGAGGACATACAGTTTAAAAAGAATGATTTGGACAGAGGTGTGAAGGCAGAAGTATGCTTATTGTCCATGGCCACCAAGAGGACCGATCTGAATGGAGTGGCTGGTCTGTTGGGAATAATGCAAGTACCAAAGGGGCAGGGAGGTGGCATCTTCTGACCTCCTCTAACCCCACAAAAGGAAGACAGAATCACCATCAGTAGCCCAAGGCCTATCCCTGCGAGGCCAGATATGCCGCCTCACTCCAGCCCTGACACCAACCGATCCTTCCGCAGCACCCACCACCTCTCTGCTGGGTTCGATAATTCGCTGCAGTGGCCACACAGAACTCACAGATTATGGGGTTTATTAGGGAAGCACCAGGCTACAATTCAAGTTCAGGAACAACATTCATTCTCTCTTAGCCTGCTGTCTCTCAGCCAATAGCCTCTCAGTCTCTCTCCCAGCAGTGCATGTCTTTCGGTGCTTCTCTCTCAGCAATATATGTCTCTCGGTGTCTTTTTCTCAGCAGTGTGTGTCTCTCAGGAACGTGTATCTCTCAGCAGTCCGTCTTTCTCAGCCAGCAGTCAGAGAGACTCCTTCTGCTTCTAGGAGGGCTCCTTTTGAGCCTGGCAGAGTGGCCAAACTAACCAATCATAACATCAGAATTCTAAGCACCTGAAAGAGAGCAAACTTCCCAGAACATTGCTTTGTGCCACTCTCAACAGGAATACCCCAGGTGGATAACTTTAACAATCAGGAGCTCCTCAGTTACTCATGGGAAATTCCACCATAGAGTTTACAAAGACTTACAGCTAGAAAAGCCATACTGGGTAATTTACTACACTGCAGCAAGGAAGACTAGGCAGGTATGTGGAGACCTGTTTGTGAAAAACTTTGATTGTCAGCCTGAGAGATTTGCACTCTTTGTTGTTGAAGCCATTGTAGGTTTTTGAACAAAAGTAGATGAATTTAGAAAATTAAGTTGATTTAAAATACAGAGTAAATTAACCCTGTAGATGTGATGAATAGGGAGACTAGAGTTACAGAAATACTGACTTAGTCCAGAGTTGAGTGGTGATCCTCTGTTGTGCAAATGGCTCCTCTTAATCCTTGTGTCCATTCTCACTACCTAGCTCTGGACATATATTTCCAAGCAGCTCTTTGACATGGTCGCCTGGGTGGACAATTGACATCTCAGACTTTCCACATCCCTAAACTAGCAGTTCATACTTAAGCTATTTTATGAATGGTCCTACCATTCTTTTGGGCCCCTAGTCATGACACCACCTTTCTACCTCCAGTTGGAACTTAGATTATAGGTTTAATCTTCTGTAGAGGCCTAAACAAAGGGGGTACATGGAGGAGGAGATAGTTAGTCCTAACTAGGTGAAGTAGACTCAGGAGGAGCCCTTAAAAAGCAGGGTGTAGCAGGCAGCTACCAGATTCCTGGGAGGATGTGTGTTCAGCATGCTCAGCACAAGGTAAGCAGAGTCATAGTAGATGAAGCTAGAAAAGGGAGACTGGGGCCAAGATGTAGTGAATCTTGAATGCCACACTGAAGGGTTTTTATTGCTGGTAGAGGGACCCACTGTTAAGACACAAAGCTGTGTCTCTAATGATAAAAAGCCACTTTTTTCCCAGTCTTTCAGATCACTTTGTTCATTCCTCTCTTCATCTATTCTCAATGCTTGTGTAACGTTCTCCTGAAACCCTCTTCCTTATCCTTTCACTAGAGGGCTGCCTGTCCACAGAGAGGGCTAAAGTCGCAGTGCAGGCCTTACCTTTGCCCTTCTTAACCCACTGATTCTTCTGTAATAATGTCCTTCCTCCAGGAAGTAGTGCAGGGTTCTGGCCAGCTCAGGGAGAGTCTGTCTTGTGGGGGAGACTGGACCCCACATCTGTGAGAGGTACACTGGGGTTCCATCTGTGGATTATCTCTATGCCTTTTGGTGTAGGATTATCTCTTTTCCATCCATTATCTATTTTCCATCTCCTCCTCTGTATCTTCAAAGGATGCTCAAATCTTTTTCTCCATAAAAAAATAAACAGGAGGCCTATACCTTCACATCACGACCTCCTCATGTATCTTCTGATAGGTGCCCAATTTCCTGAAAGAGTGGTTCTTGTCCAGTCTGTCTCTTTCACATCCTCTTACTCTCCAACCTGTCTTTTCCCCACCCCATTTTGATCTGCCTTTGAAGAGGACATCACCTCTAGCCCCTGACTTGCCAGTGGCATCTTTTCCATTTTATTTCATTTGGCCTTTTTGCAGTATTCATCACATTTGTCAAAGCTCTCACGTCTCAGCGTTTCTACATCTGCTGCTGCTTCTCTAGCACTCCTTTGCACCTCTGCTGAGGTGCGTCTTCTTCCACTTGTCTGTAATCACCAACATTTGGCATTTCCCGGGGTCTTCCCTGCCCACTTCTCTTCTCTTGACATATGCATCCCTGAGCGCCAGCTCAGTATGTGTGGGGAACTGGCAGCGTTTGCTATGAAGCCTCTTTCTTTACCTTTCTCCTGGGCCTCCAGGCATTATTTTCTAACTATTCACATGTGGCATATCTACATCTATACAGGACACCTTTCCTCTTGTCCCCCATCCAGTTCGCAGACTACCAGTGGCTTGCCATCCTCCAGATTCTGTGCTTAGTTGAAACACAGTGGAGTAAGCCACATCCCACCCTCCCACTGGGAGGAGACAACTATCAAACACATTCCCCTCAGATCGTGGCAGGTGGCATGAAGGAAATAGGATGGCAAACAAGAATGAAGAGTTTTGGGAGGGCAGGAGAGAAGGTACCCTTTTAGAAACAGTGATCAGAGAGGTCTTCCTGATAAAGGAACATTTATACGAGGTGTATATAATGGGAGGGAGGAAGTAGGAATGATCTGGGGCTCTTCCAGACAGAAGGTCCTGAAGCACAAGAAATAGCTTGGATACAGGCAATGAGGAGGGCTGTGCCATGAGCCCAGTGAGGCAGAGGAGTAAGTTGGAGAAAGAAGCAGAGAGTGGCCCTGCTTGATGTCTTGTGCCCCAGAGAGCAGTTTTCATACCTGAGCACAACATGGGCTATCCTATGCAGGCTGGCAGACACTTCCCAGCCTCACTTGAACCTCTCCTGTATATGCCCCTTCTCCTGGCATGGAGCACTACGTACCCTTTGCAGTTCCCTAGGACTAGAATGGCCTCCCTGCTTGTACCTACTTTACTTCCTCTCTTTCTCCTGCTTTTTTGGGGCACACGTGTTTTCAGGACCAGCTCTGCTCCCTCATTGCTGTGTCCTCAGTGCTTCAGTTTCCACAGCTGTCTTCATTTGCACCTACTCCGTCACACAGGCCCCACCCTGTGTATATTCAACTTTCTTCCTGGATTACACCTCGTAGGGCCAGGTTCACACTTAATTTTACTTCTGTCTTTCTTTCTCTAAGAGCCCAATAAACTGTACGTGTCTGGGGAGGGAGTTCTTTAAAGGGAAGACTGTAGGGGTGAGAGAGGTTGGAGGAGGGTTGGAGACAGCTGTGAAGGTTCATTATGATCGATAGAGTTGACCAAGGGTGTCACAGGAGAGCATTGAAGGAGAAGTGGTGAGTGGAGCCCAGCCCCTATTGAGAGCATGAGCACAAGCAAGAAAAGACCTGGGTTTGGCCATTAAATCATATCCCACCTCCTACAAATCAAGAAGTGCATCATAATCTCCCTGGTATCCAGACAGCAGGGTTGGGAGGCAGGGAGGTGGCCTGGCTTGTCATTGCTGCTCCCCACCCACCTTTACCCTCTTTCATGAGCCTGTGTGACCACCTGCCCTCCCCAACACTGATGTAGATAATTCCCCCATCATCACCACAGGCAAGCCACCCTTACCTACAGGAAGCCTTCATGGAGCCTGCAGGGACAGATACACCTACACCAAAAGGCAAGCACAAACACATACATATTGAATGTACATACCCAGAGTACACAGAGGTGGGGGAGACATGAAAACCCAGAGAGGAGGAGGAGTCATACATACACACACACCTAAACACACATTGAGGATGGAGATATGTATGTATGTATAAATTAATGTTTGTATATTTCAAGAGAAGGAGTGACAGCAGAAGAAAGAAATACTCAGAAGTTGAGAGAGAAAAACGTAACTAGAAAGATACACAGACAACTCTGTGTGTCTTTCTCCCACCTGGGGGTGGGGGAACACCCAGAAGGGGGGAGAGACAATCTCAGGCAAGGGATCGGAGGGAGAAATACATACACAGACAAGATGAGAGGAAGGAGACATAACTGGGTGAGGGGAGAAAGTGACATATCTAGACAGTGGCAAGTGGGAGACACAAATACACAGGCAGGCAGACACAGGATGAGGAGGGAGAGATACACATACCAGGAAGGTGGAAGGCAGGGGGTAGGGCTAGACATACCAGGATTAGGTAGAGACACTCACCTGGAGGGTAACAGGTAGAGATACACAAAGCCCAAGAAGGTGGGAGAGTTACACCAGGATGTAGGGGAAGGTACACATGCATGTGTGTATATGTGTGTGCACGCATACGTGTACACACACACACATATATCCAGCAGGTGGGAAAGAGACTCCCCTTACAGAGTGGAGGTGCCGGGGAGACAACAGAGACACAGGAGAGAGAAATAGAGATATTTTAAGGAGAGAAATTAATTCTCAGAGAAGAGAGACATACATACACATACCCAGAGGAGGAGGAAGACACACAGAGTTGGGAGAAGAGACGTCGAAATACCCACCTAGGGTAATGGGACTGGGGGATACACAAAACACACAAACCCAGGGGGAAGAAGGGAGTGCCACACATACACATACATACATACCAGGAAAGAGAGAGAGGCATACACTGTCCAATTGGGGAAGCAAGACAAACTGAACTTCAGAAAGGGGCTTGGAGCATGTGTGTGCATGCACACACACACAGTCCAGGAGAGAGGAATATGTGCACATGCCCATAGAGGAAGATGCCCTTCCATTGGCACATACCAAACAAAAAAACCAATCCTATTGCTCTCAAGTCAATTCTGATTCATGGCTCCCCTCTATGTTAGAGTAGAACTGTCCCACAAGGTTTTCTTGGATGTAATTTTTACAGAAGCAAATTGCCAGGCCTTTCTTTCACAGTGCTGTTGGGTGGGTTCTAACCACCACCTTTCTACAGGGACCCTACACACATACCAGGAGGCAGAAAGACACACAAAAGGGAGAGAGATGAGAAAAGGGAAGGATACCACACAGAGGGCAGAGAGGAAACATACAAGGGAGATGCCCTCTACATGCCCCATAGGAGTGGACTCACACACACACACACACACACACACACACACCCCTTTTGTGTATAACCTTTGGTATACATAGCCTTTCAACACCAGTAACTGGGGGTTGGGGACTTTTTAGTCCTGGGAATTATGTTCAGGTGCCACAGCTGGATTTTGGAAAACATTTTCCGTAGAAAGACACTTTATACATGGAAGTTAACATTTGGCAACTGAAGGTACCATAAACATGTCTAACTGATCTCCAATTAGAAGTTCATGCCTTACTCCTTTTCCCTTAATTAAAATACTGAAAATACACAGTATAATTAGTTACACATTCACACCATTTTTTCTCAGCGTATATAATGCACATAATAATCACAACCATCTTCAGAGTATGTCAGTAGATTTAAAAACTTTTTAATTCACCAGCACCCCAGGGTTGTTACTTGAAACATCTACTAGTTTCAACCCCATGCCATTGTTTTCCCAGGAGCCCTTCCATTTGGGATTCTCTTTCCCACTTCTCCCCAGCCAGCACCCTTTAAGGCCCAACTCAGTTGCACTTTTGTGCTTCCAAAGGACTTTTTCTGGTTCCTGTCTTACATCACTGAGCACACAGCCTGCTTTGATTTTGTGTTCTGTTTGTCTTCTCCCCCATTCACAGGATTAGGTCTTATTCACCTTGATACCCCCTTCACCTTCACCTGGTCAATACTCAGGAAGCTTTGTCAGACCTAACTGTACTGAACTGTAACATTTGAATGAAGAGACTCGTTTCTAAAGGTCCAGATGATTGACGGCCTCTAGTCTTGCCCTCTCACTGACACAGAGCCTTGGACACTGGCTCCTCCATGTTTGCACTGCCTTCAATTCCTGCAAGAAGCCAGGCCCTCCAACCTTTAAGGCCTCCCATTTCCTGGGAGTGGGCCTGAGGTTGTTCCAAGCAGCTGGATCTGCCCACTACCTTTCTAGTTCTGGTGCAGAAGTCTGACGTCCTCTCAGTCTTCACCTCCTCCATTACGGCTTGTCCACCACCCACCAGCTGGCTACTCTGGTACCTGTCCTCTGGCATTCTTTCTCCTCTGTGCTGTCCTAATCTACAGATTTCCTTTGCCTGAGATGATAGCTTTTTTTTTTTTAATTCATGAAGGGCTTATTCACTTGACTTTGCCATCTTCCTCTGGCCCTCTTCCTCTTGCAGGCCTTCATGTCTTCACTTTGTTTCCCAAACCACAACATCTCGTGCTTCTCCCTCAGCACTCCACTGAAGAATCTTTATCAGAGGTCATAGTGACAGTTCACCACACATACATATACACACTCACATACATGCACATTCATATGTACATACAATTACACACTCTCACCTCCATCCTCACAGACACACACAGACACACACAAATGCACCTACACTCAGACAGATAAGCATGTACACACATACATGCACTTACACTCACACACATTTTCTTTCTCTCTCTCTCTCTCTCTCTCCATACGTACACATTGTCTGCCAGATATTTTCCCTGTGCCAATCTATTTGTCTCATTACATGGATCCCTTCCACTGTAATGAGCCCATTCCCTCCACATGCCACCATATTCTTCTGCCCTGCAGCCTCACATAGTTCCTTGATCTTCCACCACTAATTTATTCTCCACCTTTCTTAGAGTTAATGGTCATTCAGTTACTGTATGATTACTGAATGATTGTTTGATAGTGGAAATCCCTCTCCCAAATTCTTTATTTCTGAAAAACAATGTATGTCTTGAAAGGCTAGGACTTAAAGATACATTTTGCTGTATCCCCTATATATGATAGAAATATCTGTTTGGTGTCAGTTGTTGTTGTTGTTACGTGCCGTCGAGTCAGATCCGACTCATAGAGACCCCTCCTTGGGTTTCCGAGGTGGTATCATTACGGTAGTAGATAGCCCAACCTTCCTTCTGAGGAGTGGCTGGTGGGTTTGAACTGCCAGCCTTCTGGTTAACAGTCAAGTGCCTTAGGCACTATGCTACCAGAGCTCCCTTGGTGTCACTAGTGTAGACTATATAAACTGGTTGGCCTGTGAGCTTTATGGCAGAGCCAGTATTTCAGAAATGAAAATGTGCCTATCTTGGTTTGCACAAGGATTAAGCATCATAAGCTATATTTAAATCATTTAGGGCTTTGTTATCAGATGGTATCAAGCACTCACAGGGTGTATACACATAGAGGTTTATCGTGTAAGGTTAAGTGTAGCCACTGCCTTTATAAAAGTTTTTTATTGGTAAACTTCTGCTATAGAATATTTCAAAAATATACAAATATAGAATAGTAGAATAAATCTTCACGTACCTCTAACCCACTTCAACAGTTATTAACTCATCGCCCAGCCTGGTTTCATCTGTACTGCTACCCCATTCTTGTCTCTTTTCCTGTGGATTCTTTTGATGCAAAGTCATTTTATATCTTTGGTTTATGTTTTAGTATGTATTTCCAAAAGATACAGACTATTTTTAAACATATAATTAAATAAAAAACCAAACCCAACTCATAGTAACCCCATAAGACAGAGCAGAACAAGGCGGTAATCTTCACAGGAGCAGACTGCCACATCTTTTCTTACCTCTAGAGCGGCTGGTGGGTTTGAACTACATGCTCTTAGGAGCCTATTGCTTAACCACTACACAACCAGTGATATGATAACACCTAAAAAAAAAAAAAAGAAAAATAACTCATTAATTTCTTAATATCATTAAATATCTAGTTACTGTTCAAATTTCTATATGTCTCTCAGTTTTTTTTTTTTTTTTTAAGTGTGCATGATCCAAATCAAATAAGGTCCATGTGTATAGTTAGCTGACATATCTGTTAAGTCTTTTTTAACATTCAGGTTGTTGTTAGGTGCCATCAAGTCAGCTTCAGCTCATAGCGGTCCTATGTACAACAGAACAAGACACTACCCAGTCCATCATCGCCACAATCTTTGCTATACTTTTTTTTTTTTTTTTAGTGTTTTTTATTTATTTTTTTTTAATTGTGATTTGGATGAAGATTTACAGAG
>NW_006921647.1:12690924-12694754 GCF_000298275.1 Orycteropus afer afer
TATACTTAGTAGTGGAATGGCTGGGTCAAATGGTATTTCTAATTCCAACTTTTGAAGGAATCGCCATACTGCTTTCCACAATGGTTGTACCATTTTACTCTTTGCTATACTTGAGCACATCCTTGCATGCACTGTGTCAATCCATCTCATCAAGCTTCTTCCCATTTTTTGCTGACTCTGTCCTTTACCAAATATGGTATCTTTCTCCAGGGACTGCTTCCTTCTGACAACATAACCAAAGTACGTAAGATGAAGTCTGGCCTTTTTTACTTCTAAGGAACATTGCAGGTGTACTTCTTCCAAGACAGATTTGTTCATTCTTCTAGCTGTTCATGGTATTTTCATTATTTGCCTGTACCACAGTACAAATGGGTCAGTTCTTCAGTTTTCCTTATTCATTGTCTAGCTTTCACATGTATGTGAGGCTACTGAAAATACTATAGGTCGTGTCTAGCATACCTAAGTCTTCAAAATGACATACTTGGTCTTTAACACTTTAAAAAGGTCTTTTGCAGCAAATTTGCCAAGTACGATAGATACATCGTCTTATTTCTTAACACTGCTTCAATGGATGTTGATTGTGGATCCAAGGACAATGAAATCCCTGAAAGCTTCCGTCTTTTCTCCATTTATTGTGATGTTGCTCATGGTTCAATTGTGAGGACTTTTGTTTTCTTTATGTTGAGGTGTAATCCATACTGAAGACTGTAGTCTTTGATCTTCATCAGTAAGTGCTTAAGTCATCTTCACTTTCACCAAAGCAAAGTTATGTCATCTGCATATCACAGGTTGTTAATAATTCTTCCTCCAATCCTGATGCCACATTCTTCTCCATACAGGCCAGCTTCTAGGAGTATGTGCTAAGCATAAAGATTGAAAAAGTATGGTGAAAGGATACGACTCTGACACATACCTTCCTGATTTTAAATGTCAACTTTAAATAAAGTTGACATTTTATTTTTGTCAACTTCCAGTTTTCCAGTGTTGCCCTTGTTCTGTTTGAATGACTGTCTCTTGTTCTATATACAGGTTCCTCATGAGCACAATTAATTGTTCTGGAATTCCCATTCTTCACGGTGTTATCCATAATTTGTTATAATCCACACAGTCTAATGCCTTTACATAGTCAATAAAACACAGGTAAACATCTTTCTGATATATATTCCTTGCTTTTAGCCAAGATCTATCTGACATCATCAGTTATATCTCTTATTCAGTGTCCTCTTCTGAATCCATCTTGAATTTCTGACAGTCCCTTGTCAGTGTACTGCTGCAACCATTTTTTAATTACCTTCAGCAAGAATTTTCTTACGTGTGATACTAATGATATTATTCAGAATTTCTGCATTCTTTTGGCTCACCTTTCTTTGGAATGGGCACAAATATGGCTCTCTCCCAGTCGGTTGACCAGGTAACTGTCTTCCACATTTATTAGCATAAATGAGTGAGCACAATCACCACTGCATCCATTTGTTGAACCATCTCAATGGGTATTGTGTCAATTCCTGGAGCATTTTTAGCCAGTGCCTTCAAGGCAACTTGGATTTCTTCCTTCAGTACTATCGGTTCTTTATCATATGCTACCTCCTGAAATGGTTGGACTTATACCATTTCTTTTGGTACAGTGACTCAGTGCATTCCTTCTTTCAGTGCTCCTTGGATCATTCATTGTTTTGCCCATAGAATCCTTCAGTATTACAACTCAAGGCTTGATTTTTTGCTTCAGTTCTTTAAGCTTGAGAAATGCTGAGCATGTTCTTCCCTTTTGGTTTTCTAATTCCAAGTCTTGGCACATTTCCTTACAATACTCTACTTTGTCTTCTTGAGTACCCCTTTAACGTCTTCTGTTCAGCTCTTTTATTTCATCATTTCTTCCATTTGCTTTAGCTATTCTCTATTCGAGAGCAAGTTTTGGAGTCCCTTCTGACATCCATTTTGGTCTTTTCTTCCTTTTCTGTCTTTTTAATGACCTTTTACTTTCCTCATGTATGATGTTCTTGGTGTCATCCCACAACTCATCTAGTCTTCAATCATTGGTGTTCAGTGCATCAAATCTGTTCCTCAAATAGTCTTTAAATTCAGGTGGGATATATAGCAGGGTTGTATTTTGACTCTCGTGGACTTATTTTAATTTTCTTCAGCTTCAACTTGAACTTGCATTTGAGCAGTTAATGATGTGTTCCACAGTCTGCTTTTGGTCTTATTTTGACTGATGATACTGTACTTCTCCATTGCCTCTTTCCACAGATGTAGTCAATTTGATTCCTGTGTGTCCAATCTAGCAAAGATCCGTGTTTGGTCGCCATTTATGTTTGTTGAAAAAAGGTATTAGCAATGAATAAGTCATTGGTCTTGCAAATTCTATCATGCAATCTCCAGCATCATTTCTTTCACCAAGGCCATTATTTTCCATCTACTGATGCTGCTTCTTTATTTCCAACTTTCACATTCCAATCACAGTAATCAGTACATCTTGATTGCATGTTTAGTCAATTTCAGACTTCAGAACTTCAGTTTCTTCACCTTTATCTTTAGTGATTGGTGTGTGAATTTTGATAATAGTTGTGTTAACTTCCTTGTAAGTATATGATATTATCCTATCACTGACAGCATTGTACTTCAGGATAGTTCTTGAAATGTTGTTCTTGATAATGAATGCAACACCATTCCTCTTCAATTTGTCATTCCTGGCATAGTAGACCATAGGATTGTCTGATTCCAAATGGCCAATACCAGTCCCATTTCAGTTCTCTAATGCCTAGGATATCAATCTTTATGTATTAGATTTTATTTTTGTCAACTTCCAATTTTCCTTGATTCATACTTCATTCAGTCCATGTTCTGATTATTAATGAATGTTTGCAGCTGTTTGTTCTCATGTTGAATTGTTCCTTATCAACAAATGAAGGTCTCGAAAGCTTTACTTCATCCACATCATTAATGTCAACTGTACTTTGAAAAGGCAGCTCTTCCCCAGTTGTATTTTGAGTGCCTTCCAACCTAAAGGGCTTATCTTCTGGCACTGTATCAGACAGTGTTTCACTGCTCCGAATAAAGTTTTCCAGCAATATATCAGACTATTTTGCTGCTATTTCATAAGATTTAATGGCCAATTTTTTTGAGAAGTAGATTGCCCATCCTTCTTCTTAATCTGTCTTAGTCTGGAAGCTCTGGTGAAACTGTCTACTGTGGGTGACTCTACTGGTATTTGAAGTACTGGTGGAATAGTTTCCAGCATCACAGCAACATGCAAGCCACCGTAGTACGATAAACTGACAGACGAATGTTCAGGTTACCTCTTCCCTTTTCCCCCTGATGAAGAAATGGGCTTTTTTGTTGTTGTTTATTTCTCCTGTGGGGTTTCCCACAAATCTGGATTTTGTTTATTGCATTCCTATAGTACTTATGATATGTTTTTTTGTCTCCTCTGTTTTCTGTAAATTAGTAGGTAGATACAGGAGCCCAATCAAATTAAGGTTCTACTTTTTTTTTATTATTATTATTTTTTTTATTTTTAATTGAATACTATTTGAATCCTTCTTCTTCTTCTTCTTCTTCTTCTTCTTCTTTTTAATTATTGTGATTTGGGTGAAGATTTACAGAACAAATTCACTTTCCATATAGCAGTTTACATATACTTTGTCTCATGACATTGACCACAGTTTACTACAGTGCAACAGCTCCCCTCCCACTTCCTCCCTGTAATTACCTCTTCCCAGTGTCCATCCCTCCATTGACTCCTGCTCCCTAAGCTGTCTCCCTGTGCATAGGCAGCCCTTCTTTCTCAATGATTGTTCTCTCCAAGGAGTGTATCTACCTCAGGTAAATGT
>NW_006921647.1:12699254-12749837 GCF_000298275.1 Orycteropus afer afer
TTCCTTCCGAGGAGTGGCTGGTGGGTTTGAACCGCCAGCCGTCTGGTTAGCAGGCAAGTGTCTTAGCCACTATGCTACCAGAGCTCCCCATTAGTGTAGTAACTATAAATATATGTTATTTTGGGTAATATTATCTGTATCATAAAAAAAATAATGTAATAACAGTTATTTCCTTTGGGTATTTTTATTTTTCTTTAAACCCATGTAATATGTTTTTAAACTGAGGGATATTTTTTTGTTTTTGTGTATCATGCTTTTTTAAAAACCTAACATTAGATAAAGATTATTTCCTGTCTTTTTTGTTGTTGTTCTTAGATGCCTTCAAGTTTGTTCCAACTCATAGTAACCCTTGGTATAACAGAATAACACACTTCTTACAATCAGTAATAATTTCATGCATATATTCCCTAGCTTTGTGTTGTAATATAGTACATTGAAATTGAAACTGATGGCCTAAACTACATCTAAATATAATTATCATTTTTATATTTATTACACTAATGTAATTAGTGTTAATTAGTTAGTGTTAATTAATTAATTGTTTATAGCATTTAATTCAATATTCAATTATTTTGCATTTTATCTTTCCCATTTTTCTTTCTAGGAGACTGTAACATACTTGAAAGGAGCTCTGGTGACATAGTGGGTAAGACATGGATAATACATCGATTGTTGTTGTTGTTGTTATGTGCCGTTGAGTCGGCCCTGACTCATAGCGACCCTTCCTTGGGTTTCTGAGGCAGTATCACTACAGAAGTAGATTGCCCAACCTTCCTTCTGAGGAGTGGCTGGTGGGTTTGAACCTCCAGCCTTCTGGTTAGCAGTCAAGTGCCTTAGACACTACGCTACCAGAGCTCCCAATACGTTGATTAGGGGGTGATGTAAACATGGAGGATAGTTGTTGTATTGATTATTAGGTGCTGTCAAGTTGGTTCTGACTCAGA
Organism: Orycteropus afer afer; assembly: GCF_000298275.1. Lineage (NCBI taxonomy): Eukaryota > Metazoa > Chordata > Mammalia > Tubulidentata > Orycteropodidae > Orycteropus > Orycteropus afer. The sequence continues at coordinate 12,700,199 of NW_006921647.1, forward strand.
GCAAACTTACGTACAACAGAACAAAACAGTGCCCCATCTTCTTCATCCTAACTATCATTGCTGTATTTGAGCCAGTTGTTGCAACTACTTTGTCAGTCCATCTTGTTGAGGGTCTTCCTCTTTTTCCCTGACACCCTGCTTTACCATGCATGAGTTTCTTCTCCAGTCACTGGTACCTTCTAGTAACGTGACCAAAGTACATGAGACAAAGCCTTGCTATTCTTGCTTCTATGGAGCATTCCAGCTGTACTTCTTCCAAGACAGATTTATTTGTTCTTCTGGCAGTCCAGAGTACATTCAATATTTTTCACCAGCACCATAATTCAAAGACAATGATTCTTCTTTCTGTCTTTCTTATCATTGCCCAGCTTTTGCATGTATATTGAAAATACCATGACTTGGGTCATGTGCACCTTAGTCCTCAAAATGACATCCTTGCTTTGTAACACTTTAAAGAGATCTTTTGCAACAGATTTTCCCAACAAAATATTTGTTTGATTTCTCAACTGCTACTTCCATGGGCATTGATTGTGGGTACAAGTAAAATGAAATGCTTAACAACTTCATTATTCTTCATTATTCTCTCTGTTTATCATGGTGTTGCTTATTAGTCCAGTTGTGAGAATTTTTGTTTTCTTTATGTTTAGGTGTCACCCATACTGAAGTCTTCGATCTTCATCAGTAAGTGCTTCAAGTCTTCTTTGTTTTCAGAGAGCAAGGTCTTGTCTTCTGCATATCGCATGTTATTAATGAATCTACCTCTAATCCTGATGCTGTGTTCTTCATATGATTCTTCTCGAATTATTTACTCAGCATACAGATTGAATAAGTATGGTAAAAAGATACAACTCTGATGCACATCTTCCCTGATTTTAATCCATATAGTAGTATCACCTTTTTCTGTTCAAATGACTGCCTCTTGGTCTATGTACAGGTTCCACATGAGCTCAATTAAGTATTTTGGAATTCCCATTCTTTGTAATGTTATACATAATTTGTTGTGGTCTACACAATCGAATGCCTTTGCATTGTCAATAAAACACAGATAAATATCTTTCTGGAATTCTCCACTTTTAGCCAAGATCCATCTAACATCAGCAGTGATATCCCTCATTCCGTGTCCTTTTTGATGTACTGTTGTAACTGTTTTTAATTATCATCAGCAAAATTTTACTTGTCTGTGATATTAATAATATTGTCTGATAATTTCCACATTCTGTTTGATCACCCTTTTTTGGAACGGGCACAAAGATGGATCTCTTTCAATCAGTTGACCAGGTATAGGTATCTGTCTTCCAAATGTCTTGGCATAGAGGAGTAAGCACCTCTACCGTTTCATTTGTTTGTTGAAACATCTCAATTGATACTCCATCCATTCCTGGAGAATTGTTTTTCACCATTCTTTCAGTGTATTTTGTGCTTCTTCCTTCAGTCTGATCAATTCTTCATCATCTGCTATCCTGAAATAATTGAACGTTGACCAGTGCTTTTCGGTTCAGTGACTCTATATATTCATTTTATGTTCTTTTGATGCTTTCTGCATCAATCAATATTTTGCCCATAGAATCCTTCAATATGCAGGGCTACAGTTTTTCTTCAGTTCTTTCAGTTTGAGAAAAACTGAGTGTGTTTTCCCTTTTGATTTTGTAACTCCTGATTTTTGCATGTTTCATTATAATACTTTGTCATCTCAAGGCACCCTCTGAAATCTTCTATTTAGCTCCTTTACTTCATCATTTCTTCCATTCACTTTAACTACTCTGCATTCAAAAACAAGTTTCAAAGTCTTTACTGACATCCATTTTGGTCTCTTCTATCCCTTTAAAGATGTCCTTGATGTCATCCCACAACTTGTCTGGTCTTTGGCCATTAGCATTCAATGCATCAAGTCCATTCTTGATATAGTCTCTAAATTCAGACAGGATATACTCAAGGTTGTACTTTGGCTCTTGTGGACTTGTTTTCATTTCCTTCAACTTGAACTTGTACTTGCATGTAAGCAATTTATGGTCTCTTCCACAGTCGGTCTTGGCCTTGTTCTGACTGATGATATTGAGCTTCTCTACAACCTTTCCACAGACGTAGTCTACTTGATTTCTGTGTATCTGGGAAGGTCCAAATATACAGTCACCATTTATGTTGTTGAAGAAGGGTATTTCCGTTGAATATGTTGTTGATCTTGCAGAATTCTGTCATGTAGTCTCTGGAGTCATTTCTGTTACCAAGGCCTTACTTTCCAGCTACTGATCCTTCTGTGTTTCCTGCTTTTGCATTCCAATCACCAGTAATTATCAGTGCATCTTGAATGCGTGTCTGGTCAATTTGAGACTGCAGAAGTTGATAAAAATATCTTCAGTTTCTTCATCTTTGGCTTTAGTGGTTGGTGTGTAAACTTGTGTAATAGTAGAATGAACTGGTCATCTTTATATGTGAATGAATATTATCCTATCACTGACAGTGCTGTACTTCAGAATTAGAGCTTGAAGTGTTCTTTTTGACAGTGACTATGACACCATGCCTTTTCATCTTGTCATTCATGGCATTGTAGACAGAATGATTTTCTGATTCTAAATGGCCAATATCAATCCATTTCTGCTTACTAATATCAATCTTTATCCATTCCATTTCATTTTTGATGACTTGGTTTTCCTAGACTCATACTTTATACATTCCAAATTTTAGTTATTAATGGAAGTTTGCAGCTGTTTCTTCTCTTTCAGAGTCATGCCAAATCAGTATATTTCCCATGTATTATATGTTATTTCTACATATCCCTCAAAAGCTGGATCACTTATGAATGAGCACCACAATTTATTTAATTGCCCCTAATTGTTGGCCATGTAAGTTTTTACTTTTCAAATAATACACAGATGAATGCTTATGTGCTTAAATCTTTACAAACATCTTAGGTTAATTTCTTCAGATAAATTTTTTAGTGTGTGTGTGTTTTATTTTCCCTTTCTTTAATTTTTTATTTTTGCAGTGTTTCCTTCTCTCCCCTGCCACCCCAGGTAACCAGCAAAGAAAGTTTCTTCCCATATATAAACCTTTCCTTAACTTTTTGCAATAATGAACTAATAAAGTCTTTGTCCTGTGCTTGTGCTTGACTTACTTCACTCAGCATAATGTCCTCCAAGTTCATCCATGTTGTGTGTTGTTTTGCAGCTTCTACATTATTGTTTAGTGTTGCATAGTATTCCATTGTTTGTGTATACCATAGTTTGTATATACCATAATTCTTCTGTTGATGGGCCCATAGGCTGTTCCTATCTTTTTGCTATTATAAATAGTGCTGTGATGAACATTGGTGTGCATATATCTGTTATTGTCCTGCCTCTCACTTCTTTAGGATATACATCTGGTAATAAGATTGCTAGATCAAATGATATTTCTAATTCCAACTTTTTAAGGAATCGCCATACTGGTTTCCACAGTGGTTATGTTATTTTACAGTCCCACCAGCAGTGTATGAGAATCCCAGTCTCTCCACATCCTCACTATCATTTTTTTTCTGTCTTGTTGAACTTTGCAGGAGCAAGATGGTATCTTGTTGTTTTGATTTGCATCCCTCTAATAGCTAATGATCATGAATATTTCTTCATGTGTTTGTTGGCCACCTGAATATCCTCTTTGGTGAAGTGTCTATTCATGTCTTCTGCCCATTTTTTAATTGGATTATTTGTCTTTTTGACATTGTGTTGGAGCTTTCTATAAATTTTAGAGATAAGTCCTTTGTCACATATGTCATTGCCAAATATTGTTTGCTAGTCTTTTTACTCTTTTGGAGAAGTCTTTTGAAGCACATAAAAATTTACTTTTTAGAAGGTCCCATTCATCTAGTTTATCTTCTCCTTTGTGTATTTTGGGTTATGCTTGACAGTCTATACCACAAATTGTTGTTGTTGTTATGTGTTCTCCAGTCAGATCTGACTCATAGTGACCCCTCCTTGGGTTGCCAAGGCATATCACTACGGAAGTAGATTGCTCAACCTTCCTTCCGAGGAGTGGCTGGTGGGTTTGAACCACCAGCCTTCTGGGTAGCAGTCAAGTACCTTAGGCACTACACTACCAGAGCTCCCATACCATAAATTAGGGCCCCTAAAATTGCCCCTAGTTTTTCCTTAATGAACTTTATAGTTTTAGGTTTCACATTTAAGTCTTTGATCCATCTGAAGTTAATTTTTGTATATGGTGTGAGGTACGGATCTTGTTTCATTTTTCTGCAAGTGGATATCCAGGTTTGCCAGCACCATTTGTTAAAGAGACCATCTCTTCCCCATGTAATGGATTTTAGCCCTTTGTAAAAAAGTCAGCTGATTCTAGGTTGATAGATCTATTTCTGGGTTCTCAGTTCTGTTCCAGTGGTCTTTGTGTCTGTCCTTGTACCAAGACCAGGCTGTTCTGACTACTGTGGCTGTGTAGTAGCTTTTGAGAACTGGGAATGTGAGACCGCCTACTTTGTTGTTCTTCTTCAGTAGTGCTTTACTTATCCAAGGTCTCTTTCCTTTCCATATAAAATTAGTGATTGGTTTTTCTGTCTCCTTAAAGAGTGTTGATGGGATCTGGATTAGAATTGCATTGAATGTATAGATTGCTTTGGGTATTGTTGACATTTTCACAATGTTTAATCTTCCTATCCGCGAGCATGGTATGTTTTTCCATTTATGTAGATCTCTTATAGTTTCTTGAAGTAGTCTTTTGTAATTTTCTTTGTATGGGTCTTTTGTGCCCTTAGTGAGATTTATTCCCAAGTATTTTATCTTTTTTGTAGCTATTACAAATTGTATTGATTTCCTTATTTCCTTTTCAGCAATCTCTTTGCTTGGTGTAGAGGAATCCCACTGATTTTTGTATGTTGATCTTGTATCTTGCCACTATGCTAAATCTCTCAATTAGTTCAAGTGGATTTTTTTTAGCTGAGTCTCTTGTGTTTCCTATGTACTGGATCATATCATCAGCAAATAGGGATAGAGACTTCTTCCTTACCAATTTGGATGCCTCTGATTTCCCTTTCTTGCCTTATTGCCCTGGCTAGGACTTCCAGTACAGTGTTGAATAGAAAGTGGTGATAGAGGGCATCCTTGTTTGGTTCCTGTTTGCAAGGGGAATGATTTCAGTCTCTGTCTATTGAGAATAGTGTTGGCTGTTGGTTTTGCATATATGCTCTTTAGTTGAGGAATTTCCTTTCTATTCCTATTTTTCTGAGAGTTTTTATCGGGAATGGTGTTGGATTTTATCAAATGCCTTTTCTGCATCGATTGATATGATCATGTGGTTCTTTTCTTCAGACAGATTTTAAGAGTGAAATTAGTGAGCAGAAAGACAAATTATTTTGCTTGTGAAACACTACCAGTTTGAGTTGTGGTGAGGAGTGTGAGTTGCTGGGAGCACATGGGAATGCCCGTTTCCTTTACCACTTGCCACTAACTATGCTTTTGGATTTCTCTTGCATGCATTCATGATCTTTCAAATGCTTTTCCTTTTTACCAGTCATCCCTTGCAGCCATCATTGTATTTGGCTTTGAGAGCTAAGGCTGCTAATCTTCCCTGCACTAAAATTCTCAGCAACCCAACTTGTTACCATGAGAGACTGGCAATGAGAGAGGGCACATGGTCTCCCCTCCATGATCTAAGTATGATGTGTGTGGATTTGTAATAACAGTTTTGGCTATTCAGGACCTGTTTTCCTCCTCTCTGTATTTTTCTGTTTTCTATTATTACCATTGTTGGATAAGTGAAAGAAACTGAGCTGGGAAGGTGGTGGGGGTTTGAGGGGACAGGTTTGCCTGCCAAACTCTGAATTTATCTGAATTTGCAAAGCAGGTAAATTGAGTCACTATTAACATTACCCAGTAATTCCTTTTAATTTATTTTTTCAGTTAAGGTTCACATAGGTACCTCTTTTGATACTTTTAAGTATTAAATGCCCGAGGGATGTCCACTGGGAAATCTAAACTATTAGAATATTTAAAAGTCATAATCAAAATTCTCTGAAATTACAGTACATATTAAAAATACCTTACATCGCATGAGGCTATGCACCATGTCATGATCACTTAGAGCTGCTCCACCTCTGTTAACTTGAATCCTGAAATGGCCCTTGCTGACTAAAAGCCTTGTACTTACTAACTCCACTTACTCTCATGTTCCTGCTGAATGTGTTCTTCTCCCTATCATGAATTGTGCTTCCAGGTCCTCATTTTCTCTTGTCCTGTCAGTTCCTGCCGAAGGGGCAGGGAGGCCGCATCTTCTGACCTCCTCTAACCCCACAAGAGGAAGACAGAATCATCAGTAGCCCCGGGCCTATTCCTGCGAGGCCAGAAATGATGCCTCCCTCTAGCCCTTTCACCAACCCTGACACCAACTGTTTTTCCCACAGCACCCACCACCTGTCTGCTGGGTTTGATAATTTACTGCACTGGCCACAGAGAACTCAAAGATTATGGGGGTTATTAGGGAAGCAACAGGCTACAATTCAAGTTAAGAAGGTATCTTGCAGCTGGCTGTCTCATTTAGCAGCCAGCAGTCTCTCTCAGCACCACATTTCTCTTGTGTGTCTCTCTCAGCAGCACGTCTCCTGCATCTCTCAGCAGCACGTGTCTCTCACATCTGTCTCTCACCAAGTGCATGTCTCTCAGGAGCGCATTTCTCTCGGCACCTTGTCTTTCTCAGCCAACAGTCAGAGAGACTTGAGCCTGACAGAGTGTCCAAAGCAACCAATCCCAACATCAGAATTCTGTATACGTGAGAGAGAGCGAACTTCCCAGAAGATTGCTTCCTGCTGGTTCAACAGAAATACCCCATGTGGATAACGGTAACAATCAGGAGCTACTCAGTTGCTCATGGCAAGTTCCACTATGAAGTTTACAAAGACTTATGGCTAGAAAAGCCATATCAGGTAATTTACCACACCACAGGCCACCCCCTGGCTTTTCTAGGTTGTCCCTTTTATACTTCAAAAATTAACATCCCCTTCATCATCAGTTTAAGAATAACCACACCCATGAAAGTGTGTAACCCAGGCACTTCATGCCGTTATCTTTCCCCATTTTAGATAGCCAATTTCTAATTTACCCATCCCTATCAAATCAGTATTGTGAGGAGACAGGCATTGTCCTTTCTCTCTGAGGAATCTTCTGTTCTGCTTGGAAACTCCAGGCATCTGCATCCATAAACAAGCAAAGTCCAGCCCAGTGCAAGCCATCAAATTGCAGCAACTTAACAACAGCTCAGTGTCAAACACCTTCCTCTTTGTTTGGTCAGGCTCTGGTCAGCTCAGCCCTAGACATCCTAGCTAGGTCATGGGTACCAGCTGCCAAGTTTGGGAGTCACATTCTTCCCTTCACTTTAGATCAGCCAGCACCTTCTCTCACATCCTCAGTCCTCCGGTACTATTTCAGTGCCCATAGGTTCACAACTCATTGCACATTAGACCAGCCAGCCCTTCCTCTCATCCCCAGCCTCCATGGTCTAGGTCAAAGAGTACCAAACTCAGCCCATTTCTTCTTTGGTGCTGTTCCCCCATGCAAAAACGGCAAGGAGGCCACATTTTCTGACCTCCTCTAACCCCACAAGAGGAAGACAGGATTACCAGCAGTAACCCAAGGCCTATTACTGCAAGGCCAGACATGCTGCCTCCCTCCAGCCCTTTCTCTAACCGTTCCTCCCAAAGCACCCACCACCTCTCTCCTGGGTTTGATAATTCGCTGCAGTGGCCACACAGAGCTCACAGATTATGGGGTTTATTAGGGAAGCACCACAGGCTACAATTCAAGTTCAGGGAAAAAAAATGCTCAGTCTCTCTCCCAACCCACCGTCCCTCAGCCAACAGTCTCTCACAGTCTCTTTCCCAGCAGTGCTGGTCCTTCAGTGTCTCACTCAGTGATGCGTCTCTTTCCCAGCAGCACGTGTCTCTTCCCAGGGTGCGTGTCTCTTTTAGCAGCACGTCTTCCTCCACCAGCAGTCAGAGAGAGAGTTCTGCCCCTAGGAAGCCTCCTTTTGAGCCCGGCAGGGTGGTCAAACTAGCCAATCATAGCATCAGAACTCTAAGCACCTGAGAGAGAGTGGGCACCTCCCAGAACATTGTTTTGTGCCACTCCCAATAGAAATACTCCAGGTGGACAACTTCAGCAATCAGGAGCTCCTCAGTTGCTCATAGAAAATCCCACCTTGGAGTTTACAAAGACTTAAGGGTAGAAAAGCCACACTAAGTAATTTACTACACCGCATCCCATTTCCACTCAAGTAGACCCAGGCGGTCAAAAGCAAGCCTGCTACTCACTGGCTTCCTTTAGCTTTCATTCCTGGAAAGGGTTTCTCTCATGGTCCATGACTTTCTTGCCTCGATGGACCCAAAGCCTAACTGCTTGCTTGAAATTCAAAAAGCCAAGCAGTCATTTTTTTTCTTTTTTTTTTTTTTTTTCCTCTGTAGGTCCTGTCTTCAAACACAGATCTGTTCTCTCAGTAGCTCTAGTTGGGGCTCAGATTTTTACCTAAGCCCCTAATACTCTACACACACAGCTTGAAACAAAAGCCTGTGTTTCTGCTGGACAAATATTTCCCCTTAAACATATCCAATCAAGTAACAGCTGAAGGCGGACTTACACCCTTTCTGTTATACATACCCCATAATCACTTCTAATGTACACGCAAGTAAGAGAACATTCAGTACCCGTAGTACGTTCAGATAAATAATAATCCAAAACATAATCCTTTTTAAGACATTGCAATTTCATCCCTTAACCTTGATGATCTTCCCTTTCTGTGTATATGGCCTTGGGCCTTTGGCTGGGTGTAACCAGAAGCCCTAGCCTCTGGATCAATCATCTCCTTTCATAGGTAACACCAACCAAAGTAACCATCTAATAATCCAAAATTTCACTTTCCAGTCCCATTCCTTCTGTCTTTTACAAAGTCCCATGCTTCTATGAGTCTGGAGCCACTGCTACGAATCCCACTGCTTCTGACACCAACTGCCAAAGAGGCAAGGAGGTGCCATCTTCTGACGTCCTCTAACCCTGCAAGAGGAAGGCAGAATCACCATCAGTAGCCCCATGCCTATTCCTGTGAGGCCAGACATGCTGCCTCCCTCCAGTCCTTTCACCAACTGTTTTTCCTGCAGCACCCAATACCCCTCTGCTGGGTTTGATAATTCACTGCATTGGCCATACAGAACTCACAGATTATGGGGTTTATTAGGGAAGCAACAGGCTACAATTCAAGTTCAGAAATGTACTCAGTCTCTCGCAGCCAGCTGTCTCACTTAGTAGCCATCAGTCTCTCTCTCAGCAGCATGTCTCTTGCATCTCTCTCTCAGCAGTGCATATCTCTTGCATCTGTCCCTCAGCTTCTCTCAGCAACACATCTTTCTCAGCCAACAGTTGGAGGGTTCCTTTTGAGCCTGGCAGAGTGGCCAAACTAACCAATCCTAACATCAGAATTCTATATACCTGAGAGTGAGCGAACTTCCCAGAAGATTGCTTTGTGCCACTCTCAACAGAAGTACCCCAGGTGTATAACTTTAACAATCAGGAGCTACTCAGTTGCTCATGGCAAACTCTGACATGGAGTTTACAAAGACTTATAGCTAGAAAAGCCATACCAGGTAATTTACTACACCACAGTTCCTTTCTGGTGTTACATGCTCACTGCCTTCACTGCATGGTATACCTGCCTGTGTACCTGCTTTACCACACCCAACCCTAGAATGATCCTTTCCCCTTGTGTTTTCTTTTCCTAGACTTTGAGGGGACAGGGAAAATCACATTTCTGGATGGTTTAGAAGTTTGTCTGTGCCAGGAACCTATACTAGTGCTTGAAATAGAGTATATGAGATAATAGCATGAGTTCCGGTCATGGCATGATGGGTCCCTGGTTCCTCTTCAGCTTTGCCACTGGAACTTCCCCTCCTTTCCCCTTTATTCCCCGTAGCAACAACTACTTAAATTCCTCTCAAACACATTAATCAAACACCTGTCTTTGCTCATGTCATTTTCTCAGCTAGAATGTTCTTACCTCCTTAACATCTACCCAACACACATTCATCCTTTGAAAACCTTGCTCAGGTGTCATCTCCTCTGTGAAGCAAAGTTAATTACTCTTTTCTCTAGCCTCCTCTTGTGTGAATTTTGGTTCAGCATCTGCACATACCTTAACTGCCTAGATTTCTTCTTGTGCTTTGTACTCCATTCCCTCTAATCCATTGTCCTTTTTCAGCCTTTTCTTCTCCACCAGATCCTTCCTATCAGCATTTAACTATTTCAGACTTCCCTTCCCTTCCAACTGACACCATTTCTCTAGTACTTGATGGGTACACAGTTCTGCGGGTTGCTCATGTCACACTCTTTCTTTAAACTCATCATTCCCTCTGGTTCCTCCTTCCTTGAAATAATACCTTGGAAGTTTACTAAATATCTACATGTCACTAAATAAAAAAGGAATAGGATTAGTCCTTATCTTGACTGGTGCCTCTGTGAAACATTCTGTGAAACATTCTCTTCCTTTTGCTCCTGTGACAGCACGGCTTCATAGTTTTTCCTCCTTACAGTGGTGTTGCTCTTCATCCCCTTTGTTGACCATTCTCTTCTTTCTGTCTTTAAATGGTGGTGGCTCTCTTCTCCTCACACTTTATGCTCCTTGTCCACAGTGCCTGTGGTGCCTTCATTGCCTTCTGTCCTCCTTTTTACATCCTGTCACTAGATTGATTTCTCTGGAGTAAAGTGCCCTCATGACCCTGCTTTTTAAAACCTTTCCCGATTTTTCATTGACTGTTCAGTAAGCTGGCATTTCAGGACTTCATAGTATTAGCTATTACTTAACATTGGTAAATCTCTGAGTACTGCTCATGGTGGTGTGTCCTTTATACACAGTGTCATTTATTCCTTACAACAACCCTGTATAGGGTTTAGTGTCTCACTTTGCAGCTGGAAAACTTGAAGCTGAATAAAGGTAAGTAATTTACCCAAGGCCACAGAACTAGTCCATTCCACCCTCTATCACCTGACAAAACTGCCTCCCACAAACACAACTGAGTGTAATCTACCCCACAAAACAGTCTTTCCCACTACTCTTATGCTTCCTGAAGCAATGGACTGTCACAGCCACCTCATCTGCTCCCTGCCTTGCCTTTCAACTACCTCATTTCCTACTCCTTTACTTCATATACCATAGACACTCATTAAAATGAGATAATGACTCTTTCTCCATTGTCTGCATATCCTTGGGCCCTACCATGATCACACTGCTTTCCATTTCTGGGACACCCCCACCCTCTCCATCCTCTAGTGCATAAGTCCTGGTCATACTTTTCAAGTCTTAGTTCAGCTGATTCTTCCCTCCCAAAATTCTGATTTCCACATCTTGAAAGAACCTTTTCTTTCTGTAAATTCCCATTGTACTTAATGTATACTCATTTTATGGTATTCTCTATCTTTTTTGTATTACCAGTAATTGCAAATTATATCCTTTCAGTGTACCTCTCTTGCTGAACTACAAGCTTCTTGATGATAGAAATGGTGACTGATTAATCTTTATGTTCTACATGATATCTTGATATTTAAATTATAGAGATTTTTTTTTGCCTTGTAACTTTGTTCTTAAACCCATTCTGGAAGCTTCCATGCAGGTAGGGAGACTACATTGGGGTATTAAAGAAAGTGAACTTTCTAGATATGACCACAAGATGGCATAGTGACTGCAGCATTCTGATAACTGTTGAGGGTGGGCCAAGTCAAGAAAGAATAATGTCTTCTTGATTGCTGTGTCCTCAGGAGAAACCCAAGATAATTTTCAAATTTAAAGCATTTGATTAATTTCCATTTGTTCACAAAGATAATCAAATAGACTGGGCAACCATTTTCTTCCACAGGATGAAAGTCTCCATCCTTTCCTACTCTTTTTCCTTGCATTCAGCAAATATTTGAGTCCCCTCTATGTGCATCCACTGTTCTAGGTACTGGGGATACAGAAATGAACAATAACAAGGCGTGATACCTGCTCTGGTGGAATTCATATTATGTTGCCTTCACTGGGACTGGAAATATTGGAGGCATAACTCTGAGTTTCCTTGCTGCCTTTTGTTTCTCCTGAAGTCACTTTTCCCTTCCCCCCCAACATACATTGATCCATAGTTTTATACTATCCAAAAAGGTTTCTGTTCAACAAGCAAATGGACCACTAGTCAGTGTACTGCAGTGACTAATTTTATTGTAGCCATAATGACCTGTGCCCTGTGTCACAGAGACAAGAAGATCAGAATTAAACTTTTAATTATAAGTCTTGCATTATATGTGTGTGTGCATAGTCTTCTCACATGGAGTGCTTCCATGATTACCTGTGACTACATCAGTAAATTATTCTACTTCCCAGTTACCCAATTGATCAAGAATTGACTGTGTTCCCATTTTATAATTAAAGATATTAAAGTTCAGAAAGGTCGAAAACTTATGTTCAGTATCACACTGCTAAATACCTGAAAAGTCCATATGCATATGTGTCATTCATTCCATTATGACCAATGCCAGTTAAATTTTTAAAAGTAAAAGAACACAAAGTCCAATATCGTGGCGGGAACCTATAGATTAAATTTGACGTACATGATGTTCATACTAAAGGTAACTGTTTGACACAGTGGACCTAATATAAATTTACTTAGTTAAAATTATTTCTAATGTTTAGAAACATTTATTCTGTTGTGATTAAACAAGAGTATAAAAATATCAATGCAATAATTTAGAAACACCAAATATCACACATTGCTTGTTAACAAGTATAAGAAATTACTATCTATTTGAGCAGCCCCATAATAGTCTTCGTTGAGTACTCAATGTTAGATCCCTGTCACCTCCCTTTGCTTTCTCTTCTTTACTAATCTCTCCACCAGCCTGGCTCTGCAGGACAGGATTCAGTTCCATATGCCTTTCGCTAACTCTTTCTTTAGTTTCAGGAGGGTGAGCATTGAGGATTAATTTGAGAAGCTATGTGAAAGATTCATTGCCGTGCTGTAGCATTCAGTGTGCAATTTTCATTACTTTGATAGGGTGAATTTTTTCTAATATGTAACTGTTTTCTCTGATGTTTAGTAATGTTAAATTTTTCACAGGTGCATTATAATCTGTTACCACAGTTAAACCACAAGCAGGACTCATTCTATTGCTGGATAATTAATAGTCTCATATTATCCAAGTTATGATTCAGTTCACTGTACACAATGACTGTAGGTGCCACATGGGTCAGTTTAACTTTAATTGTGGTTTGAGGTTATCTGTAGCCATGACCACATCAGATTGAAGACACACCCTGCCTATGTCACAGAGATGAGAAGGTCAAAAATATACTATGTGAAATATTACCACCTTTCATATGTTGTTGTTGTTGTTGTTAGGTACCGTCGCGTCGTCTCAAACTCATAGCAACCCCTATGCACAGCAGAATGAAACACTGCATGGTCCCGCACCAGGTCAATGATCCTTGCTATACTTGAGCCCATCGCCGCCATCACCATGTCAGTCCATCTTGTTGAAGGCCTTCCCCTCTTTTGTCGACCCTCCATCTCTCATTCTATGTGAATGCATTGTCTTCTCACATGGAGCCTCCCCTTGTTCTTCAAAGATTCAATTGGCTGTGGTTCTGGATAGGAACCTGTGCCCCAAAAAAAGCAGCTCATATTTTTAAGTGACCATCAGGCCTTTTTTACTTACTTCTGAGTAACATACTGATTATAGGTCTGCTTTTCAACCCTCAGAACTATGCTAGACACTTTACACATATCATTTGTTTAATTTTAGCAGCAATTCTGCAAAGTAAGTATTTATTCTCATCTTACAGAGAAGAATGCTCAAAAAAGATTAAATAAATTGTCCAAAGTTATACTGATAGTCAGAGTCAGCTAGGTTTCAAGCCCATTTCTGCTTCACAAAATAAGTCCTGTGCTACTGCTTACCTATACTGGGATATCAAAAAGTAGGGAAGAAGGCCAGGGCCATGGGAGCAAATGAGGGCTGTGTCCTGCTGCAAAGAAGGGGCTGTTCTGACCTTGGGTTCTCCCTTAGAGGCTTCAGGAAGGAAAAGCTTGAGGCTTCATATTGCCATGTTTGGACCCCTGTTTCTTCATTACTTGTCAGCAAACAGTGTATAGTCCTAAGTGAGTTTTTAGTTTTTGAAGGTCAGGTTTCTTTTATAAAATACTAACCTGAACAAAAATTCAAAGGAGAATCACCTCCTGAATTCTCTCTTAATAGCAGCAAAGGTACCAAAGATTGGTTGTTTTCTGAATAATCTAGACGTGTACCCAGGAGTGAAAGTAGGGGAAGCAAATTGTGTAGGAACCCATGTTTAGAATAATTTGTAGATTATCAGAATAATTTAAAAGCTATAAGGCCGTGGTAATGTGACCCATGCAAGGTTCCTCCACCCATTTCTGGTCCAATAACTCCAGTGGCTCTTTGCTCTAAACACAGTGAATTGTCTGAAGATACCCAGACCCATCATAGATTCTAATTCCCTCTACACTGGGATACCTGTTCTTTTGTTATCTTGGCTCAAGTGTTACTTCAAGCCAATTAGCAATACCAGTTAGCATGGCATTTCTTTTCAAGGCTGCTACTAATGAACACATTTAAAAGGCCTGTGCAGAGACTGAACTGAAAAGCCTTAGTGGGTACTTCCTTGGGTATTTGATAAATGGAACTGATCCCAGAACTGTTTATTATCTGTAGGCCTCAGTTCCAGTTAGGCCGTATTCCTGGAGCCTTAAATCATGGAGTGTGAAGTGCAAGCCTGTGAGGCAACAGGTGAACTGCAGTGACTTTCTCTCAGCGCAACAGCTGAGAATGTGGCTATAAACCCACCAAGATGCTACTCCTTCCTCTTAAGGACTGAGTACGACTCTTTGACTAAGCCAATATTCCTTCCCCCGCTCCCCTTTGAATGGAAAGGAAAGATTTTAGTCATTTTGAGTCATTGCCCTTACAAAGCCAGAAGGATTTTAGTTGATCAGTTCACAGAAAGGCTTTGTTTTGTTTTGGTTTTATATGCTACAGTAAGTTCATATAGGAGCCCTGTGGCACAGTGATTCATTGCTCAGATAGTAACTGAAGGGTCAGCAATTTGAACTCAGTGACCTGCTCTGGAGAAAGATTTGTGTCCGTAAAGACTTACAGCCTTGGAAACCCTAATAAGGCAGTTCTACTCTGTCATATAGCCTCGCTATGAGTCAGAATTGACTCAACACAGTGTTTTTTGGGGGGTTGGGAAATTCATATGAAGATTTCTCTTCATTAATTTTATGTTTTTCTCAATAAGAAAAATTTGCCATGATTTTTGGTAAAATAAATTTTTCTAATCATAAAAGGAAAACATTTGTAAAACACAGAAAAATAGAAAGCCTATTATCCTGCTCATCTTTTCTTTATAACTTAACCTAGATATATTTTAAGGTGCTCTGGTGCCATAGTAGGTAGGGCATTTGGCTGCTAACCAGAAAGTCGGCAGTTCAAACCAACCAGCTGCTTCATGGCAGTAAGATGAGGCAATCTACTTCTGTAAAGATTTACTGCCTTGGAAACTCAGTAGGTGTTGCTACGAGTCAGAATTGACTCTCGCAGTGGGTTTAAGCACATTTTAGGGTATATTGGGGATAGTTTTAAGTGTATACTTTACAAAATTGGAATCAATGGGTAAATATACTTACTCTGTGTCATGCATTTTAAAAATCTGATAGTAGTATTTTCCTGTGTGACTTAATATTCTTCAAATGCAGGGTTTTTTAACAGCTACAATAGTATTCCATCATATAGACATACCATATTTTATCCCCTTTTACTAGATATTACCAATTTTCAATTTTAAAAATTCTTTTTATTTTTTATTTGAACTTCCTTTAACACTTAAACTTATATTTACGTTATTTTATTTATTATTATTATTTTTTGCTTAAAATTTTAAAAATAGTTTAGGTCAGTATATGTGATCTTTTTTAAGGCTTTCATTATACATTTTTACAATATATTTCAGAAAAGTTTCAACAATTTACATTCTCACCAGTAATAACTAAGAAATGTAATTCTTCATGGCAAGTTTTTTTTGTTGTTTGTTTTTATACAATCAAGAACAGCCTTCTCTTCTCCACAGTAGCTATTGCAACCGTCCTGCTCATGCACTGTGCCAAGCACTATGCTCCCTCCCTTCCTCCTTAGCAAACAGACAGCCCTTCAGCCCTGGCCAAGTTGAACAGACTTTGCATTTCTTCCCTCTTCTCTTGTACCAAAAAAATTTACTAAGATGAACATACATCCCTCTTAGGTCTGTAAAGAAGCCACTTTTCTTATCCAAGACGAAAACTTCTCTCTGTCCCATGCTGCCCTGTCTCCTAAAGAATGCTTCGCTTTCTTCCGTGACTCTTTAGCTTCAAACAGAAGTATTCTCTTGTCTTTTCTATCTGGGATCCTGCTTCTCCTTTAGCCACCACCCTACTTTTTTTATTCTCTTTGGGTATAAAACTCTTTGAAGAAAATCATCTTCTTGTTATAAGTTGTGTATCACTCATTAGCTATAGTCATTTAGATGGTTGTCTCTTATTTCTCCCATTCTCTCACTCCTTTCACTCCACCTCACTATACAGGCTTTCTTTTTGAAGTTTGGTGTCTTCATGTCTAAATGGTGAATACCACGAAAGAATTGTGAATTGGTTCTGTAGTTCTTAGCAGCTTTCTCTTTTTGTGGGTTTTGCCACCTTTTTTTTTTTCTCTCCATGAAGTTCTGTCTCCACTCCCTCTCCCCATTTAAGTTACCTGGTTTGGTCTCATAGTGGTGACCTTTAGGCTTCAACATGAATTAACCAGTGATTTGGTTTGTATCTGCCCATGTGAGAGTAGGGAGCAGTACTGGTCAGTGGTAGAATTCTTGATTTCTGTGCATGGAACCCAGTTCATTTCTCAGCCAACATACCTGATGCACAACCACCACCTGTCTGTCAGTGAAGGCTTGTGTGTTGCTGTGATGCTGAACAGGTGTCAGCAGAGCTTCCAGAGTAAGACAGACTAGGAAGAAAGATTTAGCAATCTACTTCCAAAAATCAGCCAATGAAAACCTTGTGAATCACCATGGTCCGATATGCAACCCATCATGGGGATGGAGCAGAACCAGGCATCAATGTAGATGGAGTCCCCAAGAGACAGGGCCACTCAAAGGCAGCTGGCAACAAGAACAAAGGAGAGTGGGCCTTAGAACTATCTCCTTCCTCTTAATCTCCTTTGTTAATATTGTCAAGCCCATAAGTGGCCTCTCTTGTAGGAAATGCTTATTTTTTACTAATTTTTAACTCACTACTTTGTGCTACTCCAGCACCCATCTTCTGTATTTCATTCTTATAAGCTCTCCTGATCTCCCTCTAGGAGCTCTAGTGGTGTAGTGCCTAAGGCATTTGACTGCTAACCAGAGGCTGGTGGTTCAAACCCACTAGCCACTCCTCAGAAGGAAGGCTGGGCAATCTACTTCCATAGTGATACCACCTCAGAAACCCAGGGGTTGCCTTGAGTCGGATCCTACTCAACAGCAGTGCCTTGCATTGTTGCGTTGTCTACCTCTGTCCTTGGTCCTGTCCTCCTGTTTCTCCTTCCCTCCTTCCTCTCTCCTGGCCACTCCTCCTTCTTCCCTCCCCCTTTTCATCTTTCTGCCCCCAAGTATTTGTTGTTCTCAGTGATTTTGATGCATCCTAGTTTTTAGTAGCCTCACTATTTACCACTATTGCAGGAGTGTGGAATGCTGTGGCTGTGTGAGCTTCAGTGTATTTTCTGCTTTGAATTCTTAGAATTTCTAGATTGGGCAATTGACTTCCATAGAGATAGCACCTCGGAAACCCAAGGAGGGGTTGCTATGAGTTGAATCAACTCGATGGCAGTGAGTTTGTACCACACTACAGTCAGAGTCCATAACAGTTTGCAGTCTGACCTCTGAGCCTTTGCACACACATTGTTCTGGCTTTTTTTCTTTCTTTTTTTTTTTTTTTTTTTGACTCAATTATGCTTTCTTCAAGCAAGAATCACTAGAAATCTATAGCATAGCATTATTTTCCTTTTCTGGCTTCCTGTAAGATATTAATCTATGCCATATAATATTTTTTTTACTGTCATTTGTCACTTTCTAACACTGTCTTATGACAAGTTGTATTTAATAAGCAGTTATATTGCTTAACTTTATATAAAGTCTATATTGCACAGTCACAACTAGCCGGAATGCTTCTAGAGAACAAGGGTTATGTACTCTCATCTGTATCCTCAGTAATTCAGATCAGTACCATATGCACCTAGGTATCAGTAATATTTACTAAATCATACTAGAGTAAGTAACCATGTGTAAGTGAATGGTGATTCTCTGGTCTCCTCTCTCTTGGTTAATGCCCATATAGGTAGGTCTTCATTTTCTGCCCTCACAGGAGGCTGAGGATAATCCAGAGCACTGAATACTTGAAAATACATTTTGATTTTCCTTTGTTGTTGAAAATGGACTTGCCCTTTGGAATTCACTTTAAAACAAATAATAGCACGTCATGTAAAAAAAAAAAAACCTAACTTGGAGCTGAGAAATTGCCCTCTTTCCACCTCTGCCTTTGGACTCTCTGTGGTTTGCATCCTTCCTTGTGAACAGATGGCCTCGTCTCTAACTGATGAGAAACACTAATTGGGGTAGGATTTCTCTATGAGCTGTTTTTAGAACAAGATATATACCTCAGGAGGTTTTTCTAAGAATTGTGTTACAGAGAAAATAGTGAATGTGTTTAGAATATAAATAAAGGAAATTAGCAGCAAATTTGAGAAATGGCAGTAAATGTGGAATAATGTTTTACCAAATAAAAATATGAATAATATAATTGTGATTCAGGGAAAAAATACATAAATACATGCATCTTGATTTGCTTACTTTTCATTTTTTTAATGAACTATAAATGTTTTATTTGTTTTGCATTTCGTTTCTAATAGGATTTGAGATAGATTTTTCAATAAAGTCCAAAGAATGTGAATAAAATTCAATTTGGTTCGTATGCCATTAACCAGATTGGGCCTGACTTTTGGAATTTCAAACTAACTCTTCTTTTCTTTTTAGGTTGCCTCTTGGTGCTGCCTTGGCTGTTTTTGGCACTCAGAATGCTTCATTCTGTGATGGTCTATTAATAAGAGTGACTTGCTAGAATTTGGAGCAGGTAGGTGGCTTTTATCATTATATGGCATGGCTTTCAAAGTATAAATTATTCTAATTTCTAAATGATCTAAGATATACTCTTAAAAGCTTTGAAAAGCATGCCACATAATAAGCATGCCACTTACTGTTTTCAGGTCAATAAATACATACTGTGTTCAGCAGGAGTTCATCAATAGTTATAGTATAATCAAAGTTTAGGGTAATTTATTAGTCTGTACACAGCATGCTTAAAACCAAACCAAAAACACCAAACCCATTGCCATTGAGTCAATTCTGACAGAATAGAACTGCCCCCAAGAATTTCCAAGGTTATAAATCTTTATAGAAGCAGACTGTTTCATCTGTCTCCCACAGACTGACTGGTGGGTTTGAACCACTGACCTTTTGATTAGCAGCCAAGTGCTTTAAGCACTGTGCCACCAGAGCTCCTTACAAAATGCTCATTTGCTCATATTCCCCGAAAAGTCTAGAGATGATCTCTTCAGCTCTTTCTTCTCTGAATCGAAGAGAAACAAACTATCCCAATGCTGTCACTATGTTTTTCTGTCTTCTAGGAAGGATCTGGTTAACTGTGGGTGGAGTTGTGTTGGTGGGGAGCCTAGATCTACTCACTGAGCTGAGGCAGATGCTGAAACAAGAAACCCAGAGGGGTTACAGTACTTGGTTAGCATTGTTTGAAAAGAACAGATATATATAGATATCCCAGCCCAAAGGTGCAGCTCTAAGATATACTCTTAAAAGCTTTGAAAAAATTCCAGTGGCATGGAATCGGATGTAGGGATACTTGGAAATCCAGGTACACAGGGATTTGTCACCAAGTCTGTCAGCAGGACCCCAAGCCCTAAGATGGGGAGACTGGTAAAATCAAAGTAGCCAATGCTCCCCTGCCCCTTAGAGTCTCAGAACTAGACAGATTATCAAGAAGTGAGACCAAAGCCCAGCTACCAGAGTCTTACACAGAGTCAGAAAGAATTTTGCACGGAGTCAGAACCAGGCTGCCAGCACAGGTGCCTTCAAGCATTGGAAAGATGGCAGACAAGCCCCTAGCCCTAGGAAAGAAGAGTTAGTCTGAGAACCAGGTAGGTGTCCCCGATGTGCATGAACAAGGTTATAAAATAAAAGATACATAAATCATTTTCTAATAAGAAAAATATTCTATTGTGAGTAAACATTAAAATCAAGATAGCATAAATTTTTAGGCATTTCTATATTAGAAATAGTTTTTAAAATAGAAAGTTACGGTTTTTTTTAATGTTACGGATTACATATTTTTTATTTTTCTACTTCCTTTTTAGAGTCTTTTTAAGTGAAGCTGTTATTTTCAGCAGCTGCAAAAAGATATTTAATTATTTTTACTTAGCCAAACTATATTTATACAGGTTTTCTCTTTTTTAATATTCCTATATCAGTAATCAATCAAAAGTTGTCTCTGATGTTCTACGTCATCCTCCCATTATAATTCCACATGAAGAACTTCTACTTCATGATTCTAAATCTTACTTTTTCCATAGAACTTCAGTAGCTATTTCTAAATGATAAATCAGGATCAGTATAGGTCAGTGGAGCTGTGGAACAGAACATTTGAAAGCATAAATGTTCTAAACATCAGGCCAGTTGAGTGCCACATAGGCTGGACTTAGGCTTGGCTGTGTTGCCTGCAGGTCCCTTAGTAGCATGTCCCAGAGTTCCCCTAAACCGGAAAAACCAAACTCAGTGCTGTTGAGTGGGTCCCAACTCATAGTGACCCCTCCTTGGGTTTCCAAGGCAATATCTCAATCTGCTTTTGTAGAGGGGTCACTATGAGTCAGAGTCAACTCATCAGCACTGAGTTTTTATCTCTTTGGAAGCAGATTGCCCAATCTTCTTTCCAAGGAGTGGCTGGTGGGTTTGAACCACAGGCCTTCTGGTTAGCAGTCAAATACCTTGGGCACTATGCCACTAGAGCTCCCCCTAGCTTCTAGAAACCCATGGAGCCAAGTATGCTCCTCCCTTCCTGGGAGGCAAGAAGCAGTAGGAACTCCAGACTCCCCTTCTCCCAAAACAAGTTAACAATTTAATTCTATGGGGCTTATCTTCTGAGGTTGCTTTGTAATTGAATTGAGATTTCAAGAACCCTACAACATGTTTACCTGTTTGTTTTGATTCATAAAATTCTTTTAAAAGGTCTGCAGGTCCATTCAACAAATATTTCTTACATATCTCCTCTTTGCTAGGGCACTAGGGATATACAGATGAATAATAGTCTCTTCAGAGATGACTTCTTGGTCCAGAGGGAAAAACAGTCCAGCTCATCATTTAAAAAAAAAAAAAAAGCTTTCCAATTCACATTAGGGATGAAGGGCTCAAGAGGTTAAGTTTTAAAGTTCATTCTCACTCAAGTAGAATCTGTCAAAAAATATAAATATCAAATCTCTTCTGATTGTGATGACTAGGAGAATGTACAGGGGACCTTGGGAGGTAGAAAAAATTGGCACCCTGACTTGACAATTTTGCTTAAAATTATCCTATTTGCCTTCAACTATAATAAAAGTGGTTGTTTCCAGAGTAGTTTTATCCTGCACAATCACAAATTTAGGGAGAACGAAATGACAGTACACACAGACCCTTAACTGGATGTGGATTCTGTTTTCACTCCATTTTTTAGTGCTGCTCAAGACTTAAGAACACTTACACAAGCCCATATTTAAAGTGTTCTTTGCTTTTAGATGGCTTAAATTGTCTGCATGAGCTTTTATAACTAAGTTCCTTTCCTATTCCTTTTTTTGTTTGTTTGTTTTGTTTTTAACTTTTTATTGTGATTTGGATGAAATTTTATAAAGCAGATTCATTTTACATTCAACAATTCATATGCACATTTTGTTTTGTGACACTGGTTACATTCCCCACAGTGTACCGTCTCACCTCCCACTTCCTCCTTATGGTTACTCTTTCCCTGAGTCCTTGCCTGTACATTCCTGCCTCCCTACATTTCTCCCTGTCCAGATACTGCCCTTCTCATCTCCCATGGTTGATTGTTCTAAGGAGCTCATCTCCCTGATGAACGTGTTCAGCTCATAGGCCTGTCTGTTGTTTGGCTGAGAGTTAAGGCATGGGAATGATATTAATTTCAGGCTCGAAGGGTGAGTTGGGACCATAGTCTCGGGGATTTCACCAGTCTGTATCAGACTTGTAAGCCTGGTCTTTTTTATAATTTTGAGTTTTGCTCCACGTTTTTCTCCCACTGTATACAGCGTCTCCAATTTTGATCCCTTTCCAAGTAGTTGGCATTGTTAGCCAGGTACCATCTAGTTCTGGTTTCAAGTCATATCGGTTTAGGTTCTCATGGTCCATTAGTCCTTTGAACTAACAGTTTTCATGTGTCTTTGATTTTCTTCACTCTTCTTTGCTCCAGACGAGGAGAGACCAATAGTTGACACTTAGTTTCCTATCACTTCTGTTCTGTGTACTGATTTTTATCTTTCCTTTTGGTTTTATAGACAGATTCATTTTGAGTACTTGAGAGTCCAAACATGAAGCCCGAATTCCTGCATTTGTGATTTTCAGAGCATTAGACAGTTAACCATGTTATCCTCCAAATTTTTAGGATCCTTCAGGGTGAACATTTTATAGTTGGTGTCAAACATTTTTGTTGTACACTCAGAAATCTAAGTGGTTAGTGGTAATAACGTCAACCACAGATGGGAAAGAGGAGAGGAAAAGGCCTAGGGACCGGGACAGATGAGGAGTCTGCTGCAGGGATCCAGGTGAAGAGAGGGAACACAGGCATGCCCCAAAGCAGCAGGGCAAGAGAGCGGAAGAAAGGAGAGGCAAAGGCCCAAGGACTGGGACAGACAAGGAGTCAGCTGTAGGGGTCCAGGTGAGGAGAGGGAACCCAGGCACACCCCAAAGCAGCAGAGTGGAAAAGTAGGAGAAAGGAGAGGAAAAGGCCCAGGGACCAGGATAGACGAGGAGTCAGCCACAGGTGTGCAGGTGAGGAGAGGGAACCCAGGCCATGCCCAAAAGTGGCAGGGCAGGAGAGCAGGAGAGAGGAGAGGAAAAGGCCTAGGGACTGGGACAGACGAGTCAGCTGCAGGGATCCAGATGAGGAGAGGGAACAGAGGCCATGCCCCAAAGCGGCAGGGCAGGAGAACGAGAGAGAGGAGAGGAAAAGGCCTGGGGACCAGGACAGAGCTAGGAGTCAGCTGCAGGGATCCAGGTAAGGGTGGTAGAAGAGGTTTCCAGTAGCTAAGGGACATAAACTTGTCTTTCAGTTTGTCCTACCGTGGTGACGTGTTGCTGGAGTCTAGAGGCTGAACCACTGGTGTTTCAAACCCAGCAGGGTGCACATGGTGCACAGGTATCAGCCTGGCTTATAGACTGAGACAGACTAGGAAGAAGGAAGAGGCCGTCCACTTCTCAAAGAACTGACCAGGGAAAGCCATATGAATAGCAAAGAAACACTGTCTGATACATTACCCCGCAACTTTATGAATAGTCCAGATAGGTTAGAAGGCTCTCACAGTAGGACTGGGAAAGAGCTGCATCATCAGAGTAAAACCAGCCTTACTCATACAGATAAGGCAAAGCTTTTGAGACCTCCATTTGCTGATGTGGCACCACTCAAATTGAGGAGAAACAGCTGCAGACATCTATTAATCATCGGAACATGGAATGTACAAAGTATAAATCTAGGAAAATTGGAAGCTGTCAAAAATGAAATGGAACGTATAAAGATTAATATCCTAGGAATCAGTGAGCTGAAATGGACTGGTTTGGGCCATTTTGAATCAGACAACCATATGGTCTACTATGAGGGGAATGACAGTTGGAAGAGAAATGCCATGGCATTCATCATCACAAAGGATGTTTCAAGATCTGTCCTGAAGTATAGTGCTGTCAGTTATAGGGATAATACCTATATGCCTACAAGGAAGACCCATTAATATGACTATTATGCGAATTCATGTACCAACCACCAAAGCCAAAGATGAGGAAATTGAAGATTTTTATCAACTTCTGCAGTCTGAAATTGACCGAATGTGCAATCAGGATGTGTTCATTATCACTGGTGACTTGGAATGCAAAAGTTGGAAACAAAGAAGAATTACTGTTGTTGTTGTTGTTATTTGCCGTCGAGTCGGCCCCGACTCATAGCAACCCCTCCTTCGGTTTCCGAGGCAGTATCACTACGGAAGTAGGATTGCCCAACCTTCCTTCCAAGGAGTGGCTGGTGGGTTTGAACTGCCAGCCTTCTGGTTAGCAGTCAAGTGGTAGTTGGAAAATTGGCCTTGGTGACAGAAATAATGCTGGAACTGGCTTGATAGAATTTTGCAAGACCAACGACTTATTCATTGCAAATACCTTTTTTCAACAGCACAAATGGTGACTGTACACCTGGACTTCATCAGATGGAACATACAGGAATCAGTTTGACTACCTTTGTGGCAAGAGGTGATGGAAAAGCTCAATATCTTCAGCCAAAACCAGGCCAGGAGTTGATTATGGAACAGATCATCAACTGCTCATATGCAAGTTTAACTTGAAGTTAAAGACAATTAAAACAAGTCCAAGAGAGCCAAAATATGATTTTGAATATATCCATGCTGAATTTAGAGACCATCTGAAGAATAGATTTGATGCATTGAACATCAGTGATCAAAAACCAGAATTGTGGGATGATATCAAGAACATTATCCATGAAGAAAGCAAGAGATCACTAAAAAGACAAGAAGAGAAGACCAAAGTGGATGTCAGAAGAGACTCTGAAAATTGCCCTTGAGCGGAGAGTAGCTAAAGCAAATGGAAGAAATGACAAGATAAAAGAGCTGAACAGATTTCAAAGAGCAGCTCAAGCAGACAAAGCCAATTACTATAATGAAATCTGCAAAGACCTGGAGTTAGAAAACCAAAAGGGAAGAACATGCTTGGCATTTCTCAAGCTGAAAAAATTGAAGAAAAAAATGTAAGCCTCGAGTTGCAACATTGAGAGATTCTATGGGCAAAATATTGAGTGATGCAAGAAACTTCAAAAGAAGATGGAAGGAATACACAGAGTCACTGTACCAAAAAGACCTGGTCAATCTTTATCCATTTCAGGAAGTGGCATATGATCTAGAACCAGTGCTATTGAAGGAGGAAGTCGAAGCTGCAATGAAGGAATTAGCGAAGAACAAGGCTCCAGGAATTGAGCGGATTCCCATTGAGAATTTCAACAAATGGATGCCCCATTGGAGGCACTCACTCGGTTATGCCAAGGATTGGAAGACAGCTACCTGGCCAACTGACTGGAAGAGATCCATATTTGTACCCATTCCAAAGAAAGATGATCCCACAGAATGTGGAAATTATTGAACAATGTCATTAATATCACACACAAGTAAGATCTTACTAAAGATAATTTGAAAACGGTTGCAGCAGTATATTAACAGAGAACTTCCAGAGGTGCAAGCTGGATTCAGAAGAGGACGTGGAACAAGGGATATCATAGCTGCTGTTATATAGATCTTGGCTCAAGGCAAAGAATACCAGAAAGATGTTTACTTGTGTTTTATTGACTATGCAAAGGCGTTTGTGTGGATTATGACAAATTATGGATAACACTGAGAAGAATGGGAATTCCTGAACACTTGATTGTACTTATGAGGAACCTGTACATTGACCAGGAGGCTGTCGTTCAAACGGAACAAGGGGACACCACATGGTTTAACATCAAGAAGAGAGTGCATCAGGGTTGTATCCTTTCCCCATACTTATTCAATCTATATGCTCAGCAGATAATCTGAGAAGCTGGACTATATGAAGAAAAACATGGCATCGGGATTGGAGGAAGAATCATTAACAACCTGAGATACACAGACGATACAGCTTTGCTTGCTGAAAGTGAGGATGACTTGAGGCACTTCCTGATGAAGTTTGAAGAATACAGTCTGCAGTATGGATTACGTCTCAATATAAAGAAAACAAAAATCCTTACAACTGGACCAATAAACAGCATCACGGTAAATGGAGAAAAGATTAAGTTTGTCAAAGAATTCACATTGCTTGGTTCTACAATTGATGCCAATGGAAGCAGCATTCAAGACATTAGCTGATGTGTAGCACTGGGCAGGTCAGCCACGAAGGAACTCTTTCAAGTGCTGAGGAGTAAGGATGTCTCCTTGAGGACTAAGATGCGCCTGACACAAGTCATGATATTTCCAATGACCTCATTTGCATGTGAGAGCTGGACAATGAATAAGGAAGACTGAAGAAGAATTGATGCTTTTGAGTTGTGGTGCTGGTGAAGAATGCTGAAAGTACCATGGACTGCTAAAAGAACTAACAGATCTGTCCTAGAGGGAAGTGCAGCTGACATGCTCCTTAGAAGCGAAAATGGCCAGACTTTGTCTCACCTACTTTGGTCATGTTGTCAGTAGGGACCATTCCCTGGAGAAGGATGTCATCCTTGGTAAGGTGGAGGGTCGATGAAAGAGGGGAAGGCCTTTAACGAGATGGATTGACATGGTGACTGAGACGATGGGCTCAAGTATAGCAGGGATCATGGGGCTGGCGCGGATTGGGTGATGTTTCGTTCTGCTGTGCATGGGGTCACTATGAGTCGGAAACAACTCGTCGGCACCTAACAACAACAGTGGTGATAAAAACATAGAGACCTCATCACAGTGTAGGTTATATGTGATTTTCAGAGATTGAGCTGACCAGTGAACTAACTCCTTTATAACCCTAACCAGAGCACCAGTATTTTGGAAATGCCATATACCAAAGAAAAAAAAACTAACACAGGAAAATCTCTAAAAAAATAGTTAAAGTTTTGATTAAGCAATCTTTGTATTCAGGTACTGTTGTGGTTCTCTGCTCCCTCTCAGGCAGCACTCTTCTTTTGCCCAATTCCTCTCTTACTTCCTATTTTCATTACCTTGTGTGAAGGAAAGGAAAATAAATGCTCTGGTGTACCACCCATTTGTATTTTTTAGTTTTTTATCTTATGAAGAATATACAACCATAGGGAAAAAATGGTGGTGTAGTTCCTAAGGCACTTGACTGCTAACCAGAGGTTGGCAGTTCAAACCCACTAGCTGCTCCTCAGAAGGAAGACTGGGCAATCTACTTCCGTCAAGATACGACCTCGGAAGCCTAAGAAAGGGTAATTATAAGTCGGAGACGACACGATGGCATATAACAACAACAAAACAACTAGATAAAACAAAATTCTAAATGTTAACTTACAGATCATTGAAAAAGAATAAAACAATTTCAATCACATAACATTTTTGCTCTGTAAAATTAATTCACCAAGGAAAATATTCCTGTATTGGAAGATAAGATGTCCTTTAATATTCCATCTTCGTCAGCTTATCTGTTCATTCTCTCTTTGGCTCCTCCTAGAAAATTTGACCGAAATAGCCATGCCCAGGTTCAAGGTGGCCAAAAAGGAACATTCTAATTGTGTAGATAGAGTCCCTGAATAGTGCAAATGGTTAATGTGCCTATTTGCTAACTGAAAGGTTGGAGGTTCAGGTCTACCCAGATGTGTCTCAGAAGAAAAGCCTCGTGATCTACTTCTGAAAAATCAGCCATTGCAAGCCCTGTGGAACACAGTTCTACTCTGACACACATGTGGTCACCATGAGTCAAAATTGAGTAGATAACAACTCGTTTTAATTGTACATGTGAAAGAATTGATTTTTGGAATTTGTTGGCTTTACTTTAGAAGCTTTGATTTCTTTGTAATCTTAAAGACAAATAGGTCTGCTATTTCCCTTCATTTCTCTGTTATATTGTATATTGAATAGAAGGCATTTCTAAACATCAGTAAGGCTAATTGTTTATCTAAATTTCAAAAGGATTGTTCTGGAACTACATTATAATGACTTGCTCAAAGTAAATTAAAAAACATCGAACAATATCATTCAAAAAAATCCATCCTTTTTTTTTTTTATTAATTTTAGTTAACTAAGACATCTAACGTAGGAAATAAATACACCTACTCCTTATCACCTGTCTTGTTATCCAGCATTTCACATTTATGACAATAGTGAATAATCTGTCTAATTATTTTGTGCATTAACAACACACGTTTAGCAGTAACTCCATGGTCCCTGAGAGCATCCCTGACTGGTGGACCCATGTGCTTGTGGAAAGGAAGCTCGTGTAGTGTTTCACTACCCAGGAAGGGAGGGCAGGCTGTGCTTTCTCTGAGCTGTAGAGGTGCTGGGTGGAACAGAGGGGTAACTAGAGTTGGGCTGGCAGGGATGATATTACCTGGAAGGTCCTGGGTGCCCAGCAGGGCTGAGGCTGGGGCAGTAGCAGCCAGTGGCCTGAAGGCAGGCCACCCTTGGGGCCACGGAGGAATGGGGACCTGAAGGCTGGGCCAGACCCTGGGTAGAAGGATCCCTGAGATGGGACACTCAGGTGCCTGCTACCCACAGGACCCCATGTCAGCTGACTGGCACCTATTCAGCCTCTTACACTTCCTTGATGCCCCCTCCTGATGATGTGCAGGTGAGGATAGAGTAGGTTCTGGATTGTTTATTCTCATGAGGAATGGAGGCAGAACATAGAAGGGCCACCCAGCATGATCTGAAGGGATGTTCAGGCGAACAGTCAGTGAGGGGACCCAGCAGGTAGTATGTGGTACCCAGGCTCTCCTTCCTGCAGACAAGGAACCTTCCACCCCCAACAAAGCCACTAGGGTATTTTGAGGCCATTTAGGGGATAAGCCAGGGCCACCCATCCTGAAAATATGGGATGGGGAGGAGGACAGTACTTGCGGGATCTTGGCTCTGGAAGACTCAGTGGTTTTCCCCTGTGTGTGACAGTGGGTGACATGGGAGAGGGGGAGGCAGCACTGGCAAGTGACTTCAGTGGGGACCCGGCAGGCCCCTCACAGTACAGGTGAGGGGGTGAGGTGATTCTCCATTTTTGTGTAACACTGATTTTCACGTAACAACCTGGTCTTTGGAACCTAACCATGTCAATAAGTGAGGAATGAGTGTACTGTGATTTTCATTATTCTGGATGTAGAGTAACTTCTCTGGGCTCCTACTTGTTCTTAGAAAAGTCATGCACAGGTAGCTCTTTGCATGCCTCCTGCTTCTGGGCCGAAGGCCTTTCTGTTCTCAGCAGACCATCTAACCCTCTGACCATCTTTCCTGCCCCATACCCACATGAGTACAGGCACAAGATATGTTTTCATTTAGAAGTTTTTACTGCACCAAGGAATGCAGGCAGCTTGACATCATCTGCTTGTACCAGTCAATTCCTCAGTAATTAGGTCAATCGGAGAATGCTTGTTTTCTGAACCAAAAGAAATATTTTAGACATCTTTCATTATTATAATAGCTGTTTTAATTGAAGATGCTATGAATAGCCATTAAGATTTCAAAAATACCTATTGGTTTGTTGGACTATGTTGCATGTGTATTGTTTTTGACTTGAGTATAGATCATGTCTATTCTGCCGTCTCTACCTGAGTGATTGAGCAGGCCTAGAGTTCATTGTGTTGCTGGTAAGCTCGTGCCATGTTTTGACTTTTTCATTTATTCAACAGTGGTCTTAATACCTTTTATGGGAAACAACAGTGAGTAAACATGACCTGGACCCTGCCCCTGTGCTGCTTGCTGTCTGTTTTTAATCCTCTCAGGTTTTAATAGTTGCAAGAGGTGTTTTTTTTTTTTTTTTCCTGCTCCTTTTACTCTCTTGTCAGTGATTTTATAGACTTAAGGAAATTGAGTATTATAAAAATTTCCATTGTCATTTAGGATCACTCAAAAGTTACTTTTGAAAATTTTCTTAAGTGTGCAGTAATTTTTGCTTCAGAGTTGACTGTCTTCAGTTTTTCTATCTGGTTAATAGTTTCTTTCACATTATTCAAAGCTTTATTGTATTCTATAAAGAGCACTGGTGGCACAGTGGTTAAGCACTCATCTGCCAACCAAAAGGTCAGCTGTTTGAACTCACTAGCTGCTCCAAGGGGGAAAGATGTGGCAGTCTGCTTCCTTAAAGAGTACAGCCTTGGAAAACTCATGGGACAGTTCTGTTCTGTTATGTAGGGTCACAATGAGTTGGAATTAACTTGATAGCAACAGTTTCTTTTGTTTGTTTTATACACATAAAGTATTAATTACTGGTAAATTTCCTTTAGCATCACACTTTATTTGCTCCATGTGAAGATGTTTTAAGTAAATGTTGACACTTTATGTTTACTAGTGGTGTTTTATGATTAAGAAAGCTTTAATCATCAATGTCACTTGCTCTTAATTAGCAAAGTAGAGTGTATGTTTGATTTTTAATTTAAATATGAATGAAATATTGATGCAGGTAAGTGTAAAAACTGTATCGCAGTTATGGAAATAAATATCAGAACTATGGAATTTAAAACAGAAGAGCAGTTTCAGTACCGGCCTGTTACGCCCTCTGATAGATATGATTCATTTTTTTTATTTTAATGTGTATGAGTCACTGTTTTAGTATGTAAAACATAGATAAACCTGTATGTGTATGCATGTATACACACAATAGTCCTTTTAATTGTTACTATGTGTACAAAGTTGATCTGGAAAAAAAGTTTTTGTTTTGGTAGCAGGAAAAACTGGAAGAATATTCCTCAGTACTGTTTTTTCTAACAGTGATGTGAAATGAGTATTCACACATTTTTTACCTTACTTCACAATTCTTTAGACTAAAACGAAGGACTTGTATCACTTGAACAGCATAGTAACTAATCTTTGATAATTTCTTAAAAAAAGAAAACATGTTTGGTGTAAACTTTGCAGAATACTAGTCTTAATACTTTAAAAAAGATTTTCCTTAATCCTGTCAAAGAGAGTATACAGATAAAGTTAATTAATATTTTGGTTAGGATTACATAAATAAGTTTTCTGTGTTTATTATATCAAGCCAAATAATAATTAACTCTAGCTATCTCCTGGTTTCCTTTGTTTTGTTAAATAGCCGCCCTATAAAATACTTGTCAACTTATAAGAACTAAGAATCATTACACTGTATTTAGGGAAAGTAACCATGACTTAGAATTAGGTTTTGCAGTAAAATGAATGCAAAGGACGGTTTTATTCATTATTATTTCAGACTGTAAAATGAAATATGTAACATAGGTAATTTGTAGATTATTGGGATATGTCAAGGCAAGATATATAATTTTAAACTGTATTAGTAAACTCTGAAGTATTTTTATTATAAAATACCATTGAACAGTAAATATAAAAAATTTTATGAATGTATTTAAGATGCAGTAAAACTTACATTTGTCAGGAAAAAAGAAAAAAATACTAATTTATTGTTTACTAGTCAACTTTGGGTTTAGGTGTTTTTCTAATAAAATCACTATCCACTCAGACTGTGTCATGAATTGAATTGTGTCCCCCCAAAATATATGTCAACTTGGCTGGACTATGATTCTCAGTGGTTTGGCAGTTATGTAATAATATTAACCATTCCCCATGATGTGATCTGATGTGATCAGCCAGTCAGTTATAAGGGGATTAGGGTGAGGTGCAACACCCTTACTCAGATCACAGCCCTGAAGTGATGTAAAGGGAGTTTCCCTGGGGTGTGGCCTACATCCACTTTTATGTTAACAAAAGATAAAAGGAGAGAAAAATGAGCTGAGAAGGAAGGACTTGACTACCACCAAGGAAGAAGAGCCAAGAGCAGAGAGTGCATCCGTTGGACCCTGGGTCCCTGTGCTGAGAACCCTCTAGATTCAGGGGAAGTTTGATGCCAAGACACAAGGAGATCGCTAAGGAATGCCAGGCCCACAGATGTTAAAAGGAGACAAGGATCTTCCCCCAGAGCTGAAAGAGAGAAAGCCTTCATGTAGAGCTGGTGCCCTGAATTTGGACTTCTAGCTTCGTAAACTGTGAGGGAATAAATTTCTATTCGTCAATAGCATCCACTTGTGGTTATTTCTGTTATAGCAGCACTAAATATTCAAGGCAGAATTTGGTACTGGGAGTAGGGTGCT
This sequence comes from Orycteropus afer afer, assembly GCF_000298275.1. NCBI lineage: Eukaryota > Metazoa > Chordata > Mammalia > Tubulidentata > Orycteropodidae > Orycteropus > Orycteropus afer. The sequence continues at coordinate 12,732,354 of NW_006921647.1, forward strand.
ACTCGTACAGATATACCTAAAATATGGAAGTGGTTTTGGAATTGAGTAATAAGGAGAGGCTGGAAGAATTGTAAGGTGCCTAATAAGAAAAGTCTAGATGGCCTTGAAGAGGCTTGGTGGAATTATGAAGATGAAAGGCAATACTAGTGTGGGCTCAGAAGTAAGTGAGGAGAGTTGCAACAACTGGTGACAGTGCAGATGGTGAAAAGAAGCAGCAGAGAAATGGTGGCAGCAGAACCAGGAAGACAGCATAGGAGCTGACCCACAGAGCAAGAGAGCTGAATACCTATGGGAAGGAGGATTTTTGGTGGAATGGGGTGCTTTTGAGCACTTGCCAGCAAAGCTAAACTTCCAACTCAACCCACAGAGCAAAAGAACTGAGCACCTTCGGGCCAAGGCTTATTGATGGAGTGGGATACTTCCAGGCACTTATCTATAGAGCTAAAGAATTTATAACACTTGACTGAGCAGGGCAAAGGCCATGCTGGCCCAAGAGGCCAAGGAGCCAGGAAACAGAAGCTGAAGAGACAGGAAGCAATGAAGTAGAGCTACCTCAGTCTCAGAGAATATAACCATGACCTTTGTGGTCCCAAAAGATGGAACTGTCAGGCTGCTGGGTCTCAAAGGGTGGGTCTCCGACCTTCTAGGTTTCAAAGAGTCAGATCTTCTCTTCACCAGCTCGCTTCTGGAGCATGGGGCTGCTTTTCACAAGTGCCCAGGGTTGGGGCCGAATCTGGTGCCCAAAGCTGAGGGGGCAGGGCTTCTATGCCCACAGGGGCCCTCCTGAGGCCAAGGAGGTGGGGTCACCACTCAATTGGCCTAAGAGAATTGGGTCTGCCCAAAGCCGAGGGAACAGAGTTGCCATCCTAGTGGGCCTGAAAGGTGGAACTGAAGCCCAGGGCCAAGAGGCCTCCACCCAGAATCCAGAGAGCATGGCCAGTACCCAAGAATCTGGAGCACAGGGCTACTGCCTAGATGGTCTCAGAGAACATAGGGTTATTTTCAAGACTTAAGAGCTAATTAAATTGTTCTGGGTTTTTTACATGCTTGGTACCTGTTAGTCCTTCTTTCTCTCCAATTTTTCCCATTTGTATTGAAAATGTCTACCTTGTTACCTGTTCCACCATTATACTTTGGAAGCTGATAACTTGTATTCTAGATTTCACAGGTTCACAGATGAAGAGGAATTTTGTTCCAGGATGGAATTTGGACTTGGAATTGATTTAGGACTTTTGGGATGATATAATGGGGTGAATGTGTTTTGCATGTGGCAAGGACGTAATTCATGAATTTTTGGTAGCCAAAACGTGGAATGTTATGAATTGAATTGTGTCCCTCCCTAAGCCAGGTATCAGCTTGGCTGGGTTTGATTCTCAGTTTGACAGTTACGTAATGATGTAATCCGGCAGTTATGTAATGATATAATCATTGCTCATGATGTGATCAGCCAATCAGATGTAAAGGAATTGGAGCGGGATGCAACACCCTTACTTAGGTCACAGTCCTGAGCTGATGTAAAGGAAGTTTCCTAGGTTATGGCCTGCATCAATTTTTGTCTTACAAGAGATAGAAGGAGAGAGAGGTGAGCAGAAAGGGAGGGACCTACTCCTACCAAGAAACACAGGAACAGAACACATCCTTTGGACCCAGGGTTCCTGTGATGAGAACATCCTAGATGCAGGGGAAGATTGATGCCAAGACACGTGGAGATCTGCAAGGAACAACAGGCCCACAGATGCTGAAAAGATACAAGGACCTTCCCCCAGCCCTGACAAAGAGAGAAAGCCTTCCCCTAAAGCTGAAACCTGAATTCATACTTCTAGCCTCCTAGAACTGTTAGAGAATAAATTTCTGTTAAAGTGGCACTAGATAACCAAGATAGACGGATATACTAGTTATTTTAACTATTATTTGAATTATTTAAAATCTATTTTAAGTCTTAGATTTGTTTCCTTTGAGGAATTGCATTTGGCAGCTCTAATAGAGAAAATAGCCAGTGTCTCTTAGTCTTGTCCTTTAAGTATAGAGAAAAAATTTATCCTCTTCCAAGTTGGATCACTAACCTGCCCTTCTCACAGAATATGGTAAACTAAAAGATTGGAATAGGAATTTTATGGTTTAGGCCTTTTCTTGACTACATCTGTGCTGTCGAGTTTATTCAGCTTCCATCCGCCTCTCACCTCTAAAATGGCAATGATGATAACTGCCATCCACCACTTGGGTTCATTGAGTTCCAGGGAGGAAATAGCGATGAAAACACTCCACACTTGTCAGGTATTTATGTGATTAAAATAACATAAGACACAAACTTCCTATTCTTAATTACCCTGTCCAAAACTCATTATGTGCCCTGGGCAAGTAAGTATTTACAAAGTTAATTTCATTGTTTTGCAACTTTGATGTGCAGAATTCAGTTCTTCTATTTATGCATGCCCTGTGCTTTACAAAAGAATGGAGCTATTGCTTTAACTTTTAAAATATCTTTTATTGGTCTAAATTTTTATTTTCTTCTTTAAAATAAAAGAATAATGCTACTGCTTTCAAATACACCCATTAGTATTTTTTAATGATGCTTGAATGTCCTCTGTTGAATATTTATGCATCATCAAAATCTTAGAGTAAGTGAAGATTAGATTTCAGGGGAAATAACTAGTTCTGTTTAGGACTTTAAAGTTATTTTTATTTAACTTGTCATTTGCAAATCCTCTTGTTATTTTAACTATCTGATTAATATGTGTATAAAGTTCTTATTAAAAGATATATATTAAATTATATATATCTCACATTCTTATAATCCTGATTTCTTAATAGTTTATTTTTAAGATACTCAGTTTATCTGTCTATGCTCTGTCATCGCTGTAACAGATAATTCTAGATTTTTCTGCCTTTGACCGTTATTCTTTTCACATTTAATCATAGAATCAAGAATTATTTTTTTTAGAAAAAGAATTACTAATAGTTTCTATATGTGTTTTAGTCTACTAAAGATCATGCTGTTAATAAGCATTTTTAAGCTAGTTAAAGATTTTACAACAACGATGTCTTAAACCAAATGGTTTGTTCCCAATACCTCTTCTCATATCACAAACCTATATTATATTTAACTTTCCTTGCATGTTTTTGAAATCTAAAGAGTACTGAGTTGTTACTACAGTTCAGCAGTCCTTGCAACATTCTGAAAAATAAATTTGTAGGTGTTGCAGGTAATAGAAGTGAGGCTCAGAGAAGCCCAAGTTGCACAAGCATATGCAATGTGGGCATGAGTATTTTTATCAGGACTCTTGTTTTTTTGTAAGATTCCATATGCAATCTCAGAGACAAAACTGTGCTTGTCTCTTCCTTACCATTATTAAGCATAATGACATTTTCATCAATCTGGTTTATAAACAGTAATCCTAACACCCACTTCTTTTATAGCCTAGTTAGATTTAAAAATAAATAAATAAATTGTATTTGGAAAGAAGTAGGGAGTCATTCAGCATCACAAATTGCCATTTACCTAGGTAATACTATTTTACTTTTTATTTCTGCCTTTATTTGGTCATGTAGATGTGCTTAGAACTAATAAATATATGCAATTGGTGAAAATTACTGCATGACTCATCAGCAGAGTATGGAATGTAAGCATGTGCCATGAAACTGCAATTCTTTTATCCTTTGTTTTCCATTATTTACACACTGGTTCCATTTAGTATAGTCCATTCTTATTTTTTATTTCCCAGATTGGCCAAAATGGGAAGAACTGGATTCCGCTCTCTTCCACAAAGAGTCAATGGGACTGGCTAAGATCAAAGTGTAAGGCGTTTCGCACCTATCATCAGGTATGCATTGAACAGAAATCATTGCAGTTCTGTCTGTGCCATTAAAGTGATTAATACAAATATATGAATGTAGTCTTTTATTATGTGTTGAACTCTCAACCTAATGTTTATCCTACAGTTTTAAAAGCACCTATGATAACTAATTTGAGTTTTGTAATATATAAAAATAAAAAGATATTATTAGCCATGAAAAAATTTCAGCTGGTCTTAGAAAAGTGTAATATTTGAAATCAGTGCAATTCTTCATTGCTCAGTATGTACATCCAAAGGTAACAGAATTTGTTACTCCATATTGAGTGTCACCAATTTTAATGTAATCAAAATGTTTGTAAATTAACTTCATGATATACTTTTAATACCTTTTTTTCAATAACTTAGATGTCATCATTTTTCTCAACTGGAATTCTCTGTGCATTATGGTTGGTTCTTGTAGCACAATAATGACAAATATGACCAGTCTTTGAAATATTTTCAGATTATTAGTTGTATACAGGGATTTAGAAACTTTGCATTTTTTGTTGATTTTGCAACTGAAAAATTTATCAGCTTTTTTCACAGTGTTTTAAATAGGTGAATAAAAGGATCATGTGAAGAAATCAGATGGTCAGTTTTTTTGCCTGCCTTGACAGAATCTTGTCAGTTTAATGTCATTATTGGCAACAGCAGAACAGTTGTTTATATATTTCTGAGGGAGGCAGTGGAGTTACATTAATTGTATTAATGTCACTTTTAAACTCGAAGGGAAGTTTAAATTTTGACAGTACAAGGCCATGCTTTTATCTTCCTACTGAAAAAGCATAATTGAAAACAAATACTGATTAACTTATTATCCATATGCTTTATTTGCTACTTCAATGTAATGAGTGAATAATTGCTCTTTTTTGCCTGTTTAGCAATAACCTCTGCATTAAAATACTATAGGAGGATCTGTTGTTAGATACACTTAATTTTACAAAAGTGTAGATAGGTACTTTAGAGGATTGGTTTGTTGTTGTTAGTTGCCACCAAGTCATTTCTAACTTACGGCAACCCCATGTATGCAGACTATAACTGCTTCATAGGGTTTTCAAAGCTGTGACCCAGTGGAACAGATCACTAGGCCTGTCTTCAGAAGCTTCACTGGGTGGGGTCAAACCATCAGCTCTTCGGTTAGCAGTCCATGCTTTCAGTCCCTGCAAAAGTTTAACTGGAATCTGTGTAGTCATTGTAATAGACTTAGCTTGTGAAGGGCAAGTATTAAGTCTAATGCAAAGCACAAATGATATAAAGAAGTTGGTTTTCATTTTTTTCTAAATATAATGAAAAATCCAATTGATTTTATACTAGTTGATACCAGTTTTCAGTGTAAAAATCATATCTTTTTAAACAGGTTTCAGGTATTATCATTTCTGAGGTCTCTTAAAAGTACTTTGCTGGACTAACATTCACAGATATTGAGGAGCCTTTTAATTCTTATGTTAATTGGATCTTAAAGGAATTGGTTTTCTTATTCTGAGAAATAAAGTTGATAAGATTTACTATCTCTTTCAATCCAATTTTAAATTTTTTGTTTTAAAAAAATACCGTTTACTGTGCATTTCATTCTTTCTCACAGCACTGATATGAATTGAAACTTGACATGCCTTTTTAACCAATCCAAAGCACCTCTGTAATGATATGTTCTTACATAGATACTGTTCTTTAAGCCAAAACTCCAAACTGAAATGCAGTATGTGGGTTGCAGGTGTGTCAGAATCTGATCACCGCAGCTATTGGGGCGGCCTCATGGCTCTGGCTTATCCAGTAACCTTAATGTACGCAGGGAACATAATCATCTCTGTAAGGTGAAAAATGTTCAGGAACCATGATCCTCACCTAATATAACATCAAAAGGGTTTACCATTTAAGAATGCATATTTCTTTTGAAGATAAACTCTTCTATACTTGTACTCACAAAGCCCTCTGGGTGTGGTGACATTGTATAAAACGTAAATTTTCACTTTGGGTGGTGTGTTCAGTTCTTTCAAGCGTCTAGTGTCAATGCATTAAGAACTTCTTCCTTAGGATAATTGGTTCACAAGGTGCCTAAAAGAGTTTTCAGTTGCTTATCTGTATTTTCCAAGAGTGCAGATTGTCACTAGAATGGACATACACTAATTAAAATAATCTTAGACATTAAAATATTTGTTGAAACATTTTTAGATTTAGTCAGGCTTATGTTTTCTAATCCCTTGTGAAAATTGAAGCTTAACGATGCCACTTTTAGTGTTGAGTTTTGGTGTTTCCTTGAAATCGCTACTGCTATCCCAAAGTGCAACATCTGTCAGGTGCAATTTCAGGGTATGTGTGAACTGTTCATCCTGAGCAATGCATATATGTGAATTTTGACAAGTATAAAGAAACCTGCAGATATTACATTAGACCAGCTGAATCAGTTTTATGGTTTCTTTTTTAATTCAAAAGCATCACATAGCAAATAAAATTTTTAAAAATTAAGTTTAGTTACAAACTAGTTGTTTCTTATTTTTTTTTCCAGTCCCTTTTTGCTTTCTTTTACGACCACATGAAACTTGAGAAGCCACCTAAAGCTAAATCATTTAGTGGAGTTGGGCAGTTCCCAAGTGTCCAACAAGAAGGCCTGCTTTAGGCTGCGATGGCCACTGTCATTCCTGGTGACTTGTCAGAAGTGAGAGATACCCAGAAAGTCCCTTCAGGGAAACGTAAGCGTGGTGAAACCAAACCAAGAAAAAACTTTCCTTGCCAACTGTGTGACAAGGCCTTTAACAGTGTTGAGAAATTAAAGGTTCACTCCTACTCTCACACAGGAGAGAGGCCCTACAAGTGCATACAACAAGACTGCACCAAGGCCTTTGTTTCTAAGTACAAATTACAAAGGTATTAAACTCTATTTGTCTTTCAGATTATATTTCTATTATGTTGGCCATTTTAAGCCATTGTAAACGTATATATTTGTATACACATTTTTTAGTTGATTTGCAGAGAAGAAATGTTAAGTAGTTAGACATTGGCTAGTGTTTAGTATTTTAAACCACCTACTTCTGTGTGTTAATTTCTTTGGATTTTTTTGTTTTTTTAAATAAAATGCTTAATGAGAGTAAAATTTCCATTTGTACAAAGAAATTACTACAAGAAAAGTGTAGGAACTGAGAATTTGTGGTTATGGACATTTGCGTGAGTATATTCAGTTTTGTAATGTTAGCTAAAAACCAAAAACTAAAGTGGCAACTTAACTGGCTCAGGTTTTGTAATGTTTAGGTATATTAACAATCCTTGTGGTATGTTATGAGTTAAAAAATTTCCATTATTAAAGGAATTCTGTTCTAGCATAGTAGTTTAGCTTCCATTTGAAAAGTGCAGTCATTGCCATTTTTGTCATAATAATTACTTACAGAATATATCTGTGTTTAAAGGCACATGGCTACTCATTCTCCTGAGAAAACGCACAAGTGTAATTATTGTGAGAAAATGTTTCATCGAAAAGATCATCTGAAGAATCACCTACATACACACGATCCTAACAAAGAGACGTTTAAGTGTGAAGAGTGTGGCAAGAATTACAATACCAAGCTTGGATTTAAGCGTCACTTGGCCTTGCATGCTGCAACGAGTGGTGACCTCACCTGCAAGGTGTGTTTGCAGACTTTTGAAAGTACAGGAGTGCTTCTGGAGCACCTTAAGTCTCACGCAGGCAAGTCATCTGGAGGAGTTAAAGAGAAAAAGCACCAGTGCGAGCATTGTGACCGTCGGTTCTACACTCGAAAGGATGTCCGCCGGCACATGGTAGTGCACACTGGAAGAAAGGACTTCCTCTGTCAGTATTGTGCACAGAGATTTGGACGGAAGGACCACCTGACTCGACATATGAAAAAGAGTCACAATCAAGAACTTCTGAAAGTCAAAACAGAACCCGTGGATTTTCTGGATCCATTTACCTGCAACGTTTCTGTGCCTATAAAAGATGAGCTACTTCCAGTGATGTCCTTACCTTCCAGTGAACTGTTGTCAAAGCCATTCACAAACACTTTGCAGTTAAACCTCTATAACACTCCATTTCAGTCCATGCAGAGTTCAGGATCTGCCCACCAAATGATCACAACTTTACCTTTAGGAATGACATGCCCAATAGACATGGATGCTGTTCATCCATCTCACCACCTTTCTTTCAAATATCCCTTCAGTTCTACCTCATACGCAATTTCTATTCCTGAGAAAGAACAGCCATTAAAGGGGGAAATTGAGAGTTACCTGATGGAGTTACAAGGTGGCATGCCTTCTTCATCCCAGGATTCCCAAGCCTCGTCATCTAAACTTGGGTTGGATCCTCAAATTGGGCCCTTAGATGATGGGGCAGGGGAGCTCTCCCTGTCCAAAAGCTCCATTTCCATTAGTGATCCCCTCAACACACCAGCATTGGATTTTTCTCAGTTGTTTAATTTCATACCATTAAATGGTCCGCCCTATAATCCTATATCAGTGGGGAGCCTTGGAATGAGCTATTCCCAAGAAGAAGCACATTCTTCTGTGTCTCAGCTGCCCCCACAAACACAAGATCTGCAAGATCCGGCCAACACTATAGGTCTTGGGTCTCTACACTCTCTGTCTGCAGCCTTCACCAGTAGCTTAAGCACAAGCACCACCCTACCACGTTTCCATCAGGCTTTCCAGTAGCATCCCAGATGTGGATTTATCACAAAAGTGTATGTGTAGCCCTGCCTTAGATGACCATTTTTATTTTAGTGCCTACTTTTAAGACATTATAAAAATTTCTGCTTTTGTATAGTACCAATTTTCATTAAGCCAGTATGAAATAGAAACTAGCTTTTTAAATCAGCTTCAAAACCATTCTGTGTTCAATTATGTTTACTTGGGTATTTTGTCCTGATTCACTGCCAATTGTCATCTCTTAACATCTTTTTTTTTTCCTGCCATCTAGCAGAGCCATTATTAGTAAAGTTTTACAAATCCGTGCTCAAAATATGTTTAAACTTAACATTTTAATTCTTGTGTGAGAACAGTGGCTCTACATTTTGACATTTGGCTCATTTAAAAATTTTGCAACAGAATGGAAATTTTACAAAATGTATATGAATAACCAGAGTTTTTAAATTTCTACTAGTCTCTAAATTGATTCATAATCAGGTGTTTCAGATGAAGTAAGAATCCAGTTTGGGAGAGAGAACAAATTTTCCTAGGTACATTACAATTTCAGGTCAGTATATTTTGAAGACTTGCTATTGTCTTGGATGAAATATTTGCTGTCCTTAACTATGAGCATCTAAGGAAAAAACAAACATAAACGCAAAGCACCAGTATCTATAGGAAAAAAAAAAAAAAAAAAACTCCCAGTAAGGTGACATGGCATTCCATATTACTTAACAGTTGACCTTAAATTAGTACACAGGATATTTTGCCACGTTTCAGCTTTCTTTACTTGCCATCTTTCCATTTAATAACATTAATAGCATATGGCATTGGAGTCTTCAGAATCAATATGTAGCTCTCTCTAATCTTTTCTACCTTCCACAGCCCAAGGGTTGGTCAAGTGCAGACAGAAATTTCATATTTGATCTTAGGTCCACAGTCAGGAATCTTAAGAGCTAGTGTGGAACCACATGGGTTAGGTGTGTTTGTCTCTGTTTATATTGTGTGATAGACACCTAAGCAGTAAAAGATAGATGTGAATCATACAGTTAAACTTAGAGACTTGTTAGGAATTATATCTCCTGTCACTAGATTTGAAAGCTGGGCTCTTTAGAGAAAAAGTAAAAGCATATTGCTTACATCGCTTCTTGTTGAATCTAGTATATTTTTCTTTCCGTTAAGGGCTAAAAGTAGGAAACAAAGCAATAGCCCTGACCATAGTAACTTTCTTACTCAGTATTAGTTCATCTGTTCTTGCAATTTGGGGATGGAGAAGTTAAAATTAAATGCATTATGAGACTATTTGAGGAATTACCACAAAGTTGTAAGTGACTAAAAATATATACAGTAAAACCCCATTTTTACACATCTCTGGGAAATGGGGAAAATGTTGCAAATAAGTTGAATTTGTAGAGGGGGACAAAGTAAAGTGAAGCAAGCAGTATCTTAGTTCATGTAAAAATAACTTACTTCGTGTAAAAAAAAATCTTTTTTTTTTTCACTAAATGGTATGGTTATTAAGGGCTTTCCTCGTGTTGGACCACCATAATCTTCTCAAAGGTCAAATTATTATAGCTTCTCTAAGTGTCAGTAGGGATATCAACCTAAGAAACATATCTATTAAGCACTTATTAACACCTTATTATACGACCCTGTTTGTCAGGGTAGGGTTGGGAAGGATAGTTATCAAAGAGTATATATCTCTTTAAAAAAAAGAAAACAAGAAAGAAAAATACTTCTGAGCACTCATTAGCCCTATATGGAAGCTTTTTTTTTTCTTTTATAGGGCCAATTGTCCCTGCAGATTGAGATGTTTACCAAGAATTTCTAAAAATGAGTGCCTATTACTGAATATAGTACACTATTTAAAAGATTTTGGGATAGTATAATTTGTGGAGAAATGTAAATTGTAATAATGTAAATGGGGGTTTCACTATGTATATTATATATATACACACACACACACACACACATATGTATCGCACTTCATAGAATCAAAATTGCTCTCTTAAGGAGCTTTGGCTTCTGATATTTTATCATGCTCCTATTTTTTTTTTTTTTTTTTTTTAATCCTAGGGGCTGTAGTTTTTATACTTAAATATTTAAATTTTATTATGAAAAATTACATTTTATAAAGAAAATTGTGTTCCAAAGGCATTAAAATTATATATATTAATAAGGAAATACATTTTTAAAATTTTCAAACTGCTCCTAAGCTTTTGATTAGGAGAATATTTGCTCTGAAAGTAGACATTTAGCTCTGCTTCATTACAGCTTCCTTTAGTTTCTATGAAACAGATTGCTTACCTAAAACTTTAGTTGAATGATTAGTGTTCAATATTGCTTTAATCACCAATTTTTAAAAAAGATAAATTTGATGACAGAGCACAAATATATCAAAACCTTATTTTAAAATTTTAAAAAAATAGCAAGTGTGGAAAGCACTGCTTATTCTGTCTAAACTTTGCATAAACAGAAGTCAAATTAATAAACTGAGACATTGGCCTTAGTAGGCTGTATTTCACTGCTAATTTTAAAAGAAAAGGAGTACCAGGATTTATTAAATAAAGCATTCTAGAAATGGGGAATGGTGTATATATATATATATGTGTGTGTGTGTGTGTGTGTGTGTGTGTATACACACACGTACATATACATGTATATATGTGTATATATACACATACATACATTCATATATATATATATATAATTTTTTAAAAGCCTAATTCTTGCCCTGAATGGAGTTAAATACTTCAGGGCATCAGTGTTAAAGTGTGGAGTCTTAATTTTCATACATACACCTCTTTGCCTGTTGCTGTCCCAGACTTGAAATAACACTTCAAAATAAGAGTGGACTCAGCTAATTTGTTTTTAAAATTGACTGTAGTGGTCACTAAACTAAACCCTTCTTGCAAGAATTTCTATTAAAGATGAGGCAGACTCATTTATTTTAATTGCACAACGTTCTAACCAGGATTTAACACAGAATTGGCTCTTTCCCCCCAGTAGGAAAACCTTGCCATTTGTTATTATGTCAACCAGATGTGACTAAAAAGGATTATTGCCAATGTTGCTTTCATTCTCCAGTGGCCAGAATCATCATCCTTGAAATTTCTGGTAGTGCCTTAGCTTGGTTAAGAAAAAAAGGGGGGTGTGTGGGGGGGAATTATCATTAAATAAAGATATTTTAGTTTGAAATTTGGACCTCAGACAAGATATTGAACCTCTCATTCAGTTTGAACTTCCACTTGTGTGTCCACATAGGTCACCAAACATGGAAGTGTGAGTGTGGAAGGCTCTTGGCACTGTAAGCAATATTAACAATTCATGTATACAGATATTAATAGTTATTAGTCACTGTTAAAACTTTCATTTTAAAATCCTATTAGCAAGTTCAGTTTTGTAAACTTCAGTTGTCCTGGCTGATCGTGCACCACTCTTTGTGCAACTTTTAAGTTTCATTTCCTGTTTCTTTCAAGCTATGTATTTTTGCCTATTTGTTGCTTATTCTTTATTATTATTAGGCATTTGTGGGATATAGTGATATATTGTGTTAATTTGGGCAGTAGCGGTTTTTAAAAACCATATACTGACTGAAACATGAGCCAGAGCTGATTGCTTTATTAAGCTAATAATGAATGTTAAAGAGTACATATTTTCAGGATCATTCATCTAGTGAGCAATACACATATTATAGGCCAATATTTTTTTTAAAATAGAGCTTGGTCAACCTCTATATTACACATATTACAAGATATAGCACTTTCAAGATGAATCTAAACCTTTACAGAAGCTTTTCTTATAGGTTTTGCCTTTTATTTTAAGACTTATTATAATTTGTTTCAAGTGCCATTAGATGATATATATGTAGGCCTTTGATATATAATGCTTTGTGTATAAAAATGGTAGATGGTATTTTAAACAGGTACATTTTTACAGTGTTTTCTTATCAATTTGCTATATTGCACAGAATCAGTGTGTGTCTTTTCATAAGGTTTTACAATGGTTTATTTTTTTACAAGGTTTACGTGTCTCAAAACACACTGTCTTCCCAGTACATAAGTTAAAATATACCAGTTCACCCAAGTTGCTTCTAGCCTACTGAGATCCATATGAAGTTGGAGGAGATCTTTTCAATGTTGAGTATTCGTCATTAGCAATGGCAAACTGCTATCTCTGACAAATGAGTGCCTCAAGTTGAATTTGTCTTGTTTTTCTCTCACGGTCAGCAGCCATGTCTACAACACAGATAATCTGTTGTGATTACATAGATCTACATAAAAGTATGTTGTGTGGTTTTGCACTACACATATGATCGATACAGAGTTCTCTTTTGATCATATGAAACAAGATACTACTACCTATGTTGGTAAAGGCACACTTAGATCACCCTTAGTCCCTTCTGCAATGTTATCAACCATCTGAGGATGGAAGGCAGTGTCTTTTGATAAGGCATCTAGCTCTAGCATTGACACAAAGCTATTGCTAATGTATAAAACACTTTATTGTATAAGCTTCAGTGGTACAGATGAACCAGAATGAATGTTTATCTTCTCAGAAACACTCCTTCAATACTGTTGGATCATGCTGCTAATGTAACTTGGGATACAACTCTTCATGGTGCCACAAACTTCTCTGTTTTGTTCAGTTGTATTTTTTTTAATCCATAGAAAAAGGACTATATTAGGTGTAAAGGTGTTCAATATATTTTTATACTGTGACTTAATTTGTCATTAACAGACTTTTACACCACCACAATGTATTCATGTGCACTTGCAAAAGGAAATCTTGGACGTGCAAATGTTACCAGAACAAACCCAGTTTTTGTCCACAAGGTGACTATAACTTAAAGTGAAAAAATGGGCTTTATAATATGGTGTGGAGTGAAGAACATGCTGTATGTTACTAACAGCCCTTTGAATTTAACAAAAACTGGGAATCCATTAGGAAATGGATTGCAGCATGCCTGAGCATAAGCTGGACTGAAATGTATTTTTAGCTAATAAAAAAGTGTTTGGACTAGTATTCTAAAAATGTTCTAATGATAAAGTTTTGAGTCAAAATAGAAAAGAAAAAATCTGCATTCCAGGCTGAATTCTGTATATTTTTATTGCATTTGAAATAGCTATTCTGTGATATTGGGAAATCAAGTGGCTTATTATGTATATCATGTATTTAAAATGTATTCACAAACTACTGTTGTATTTGTATAAAATATAGACAAAGATCATATTTTTGTGTGTGTATAAGCTCTGTAAAATAGCAATCACATTATGAAGCTGCAGTGATACTACATTTTAACCATTCACTTCCCATTGGAGCCAGCTATTTATTGTCCAGATACCCAGATATAAAGTATTAATTTGCTGCTAATTAAACAATAGTACTGCAGCTTCTTGTGGCCTACAGTGTTATGTTTGCTGTAAGAAAATTATGTGAATTCCACAAAATACATGAATAAAATTATAGAATGGCTTTAGATAATGTAGATCTTCCTGAAATTTTAATAGATGATAATTTTCTATTTGGGATAACATTTTCTTCATCACGTCAAATTTTAAATATGTTCTCATTTGGTAAATAACTAATAGCTGGCTCTAGGACAATACTTTGTTGTTGAAATGAATTGTAAAGTTCTAGGTTTCTTTGTTTCAAAACTTTTGTACTTTTATAGGAAGGATAGAAATTGTAAATAAAAAAGTCAAAAGATGATGCATCAAAACTTTGATCCAGGTGAGTTTAGAATTCAAAAAAAGCTATTAGAATGTCTAAGCTGATAGTGCCTTTTGTTCATGTGATATAAAACTAGCAGTTAGCATTCATTTAACACTTAGTGTCTGTCAATACTGTAAAGTATCCTTTTGGGCTGTCTGCCTAAAATTTTGCTGGAGAGAGCTCCCTTCACAGTTCATCTGAACCAAAACAGCGAGCACACACATATTTCATCTGTAGCCCATCAGTTAAAGAGTAATGCATCTTCTAAAATAGAGATGTTAATTCTCAAAATTCAGTTAGTAATCTGCTCAGTAACCAGTTGTAGAAATAATTTTCCTTGTATCCCATAGTGCCTCTTTCAATATGGTGGAAGCAGCCTCCCCTTAACTTTTGGTTCTCCTGCTATAAGGCTCTCCTCCTTTCAAGAGAGAGAAAGGATTCCAATAGTGATGCCAGTGTTGGCAGTTCCTTTCTGTGTTTCACTTGTTTAATTCCAGCAAATCTAAAAGTATTTCTTTGTTAATTTATAGAATTAACACTAGACACATTTTATTTAAGTATATGCATGTAAAGTGTTTCAAGGACTTTACAGAAGAGAAGTTCTTTGCTTTGTATAGTGCCCAAGAGGAGAATACTCTGAAAGAGTGTGAGATTAATTCATTTAAGGTGTAATCCCCTTTCTATAGAAAATTAATTAGAAACACAGTTTGCTTACTGTATTATAGAGCTGATGGGGCCAAGGGACTATTTCATAGTGTTACTGTTAAATTAAAAGTTCACACTGATGGTTAATCATTGAGGAAAGGAAAAGTTCAGTCTGGCGATAGAAAGCTTGACCTTTGTTGTCGTTTTTCTTTAAATGAACATTTATTCAACAAACATTTCTTAAGCAAAAGGTCACACAGCCTTGTGTAACTCTTGGGGGTGTTCTAAAGAAGTCAATTTTATAAAAGTTAAAAAAAAAATTCATAAAATGGAGAAGTTTGTTTCTGATCAAGGATCAGAGTAAAGATGGCAGTGTCATCGTACCTATACGGGTGAATACAGCATTGGGCCGTACATGTGAAGCTACCCTTTTTTGTAGATCAAAAATGGTCAAATATTGGCAATTTCAGCCTAAAACACAAAGAAAGAAAACACAGAATGTCTTGACTTCATTTGCATTCTATTCCCCAAAGAGATAAGTGTGAGAAAAAAAAAAAAATCTTTGTACACTGAAGATTTTTGACTCTTGGCCTGCTTTAACTCATTATATAGAGAACCCAGTTTTACCTTGAAGTGGCAACACTTTTCTCTCTGGTACACTCTTTGGGCAGAGAATATAAATTCCCAGATTCTGACTGCTTTAGAAATGGAATGGAAAAAGAGCTTAATGGAGATTGTATCCATTAGGAAATGTTCAGAATCTCTTTCCATACTGTTATCTTTGGCTGCCATTATTACAGATAGAAATAGCTTTCTCCTGATGACAAGTTTTCTCTTTTAAAAAAAGTATAAAGTTTAACCTTGCTTTTTATTCAATAGTTAACATACTTGAAATATAGACCAATATTTACCAAGAATGCACAGTGGCGCCTTTGTACTTCTTTTCTGAAAACAAGAAAGTAGTCCATTTGTAATACTACCTCAGTTAAGGTCCTAGGTTTTTGGGCAGAATAAGAGTGAGAGATGTAATAGCTTTTCACATAAGGCCTGGAAGTTATCTGTCTTACGATATTAGAATTTTTGCATACCTGATATGAACCCCACTTGGTCATAATGTATTATTTTTTGATACGTTGTTGGAGTCTAGGATTTTGTTGAAGATTTTTGCATCTATATTCATGAGGGATGTTGGTCTGTAGTTTTCCTTTTGAGTGATGTCTTTGCCTAATTTTGGTATCAAGGTTATGCTTGCTTCATAAAATGAATTTGGGAGGATTCATCCTTTTCTGTGTTCTGGAATAGCTTGAATAGGACTCATGTCAATTCTTCTCTGAATGTTTGGTAGAATTCTCCAGTGAAACCATCTGGGCCAGAACTTTTTTTTTGTTGGTAATTTTTTAATGACCTTTTCAACTTCTTCTTTTGTTATGGATCTGTTCAACTTTTTCACCTTAGTCAGCGTTAGTTTAGGAAAGTAATGTGTTTCTTTTCTTTTTCATTTTTTTTTTATTGTAATTTCGGTGAAAATTTACAGAGCAAATTCACTTTCCATACAGCAGTTCATGTACACTTTGTCTCATGAGGTTGACTACAATTTACCACAAAGCAACAGCTCCCCTCCCACTTCGTTCTGATAGTTACTTCTTCTCTGTGTCCATCCCTCCATGCACTCCTGCCCCCTGAGCTATCTCTCTGTGCATAAACAGCCATTCTTTCACCCATGATTGTTCTCTCTAAGGAGCATATCTACCTCAGGTAAATGTTCAACTCATATGCCTGTCTTTTGTTTGGCTGGAAGGCACAGGTGTGGGTTCAAGGGCAGCTAGGGGCCATAGTCTTAGTGGTTCCACCAGGCTCTATCAGACCAGCAAACCCGGTACCCACCCCCAATGATTTTGAGTTTTGTTCCACATTGTTCTCCCTTTCTATCCAGGATCTCCTACATAGATCCCCCTCTGAGTGGTTGACAGTGGTAGCCGGGCACCATCTAGCTCTTCTGGTCTCACAGTAATATAGGCTGTGGATCGCATGGTGTACCTGTCGCTAGGACTAATTGTTTTCATGAATCTTTGGTTTTCTTCATTCTTCTTTGCTCTGGATGAGGAGAGACCCATCGTTGCATCTAGATGGCTGCTTGCAAGCTTTTAAGATCCCAGTCACTACTCACCAAAGTAGGAGGTGGAACAGTGTTTTGTGTAGTATGTTACGCCAATTGAGCTTGATGTCCCCTGCAACTATGGTCCCGAGCCCACAGGTTCAACTACTCGGTCACACTGGGTAGCTGGCTGTGACCAAGATGTGACTACAACCTTGTCCCTTGTCAGCTCTACTATATCCCTGGGAATTCTTACAGATCATACAAATACATTTACAGCACCATTGTCTGCCAACCCTATACATGGTCTCTCCACATCCTCACCAGCATTTGTTATTTTCTGTCTCGTTGAACATTGCCATCAGTGCTGCGGTGAGATAGTATCTCATTATTGTTTTTATTTGCATCTCTCTGATGGCCAGTGATTGTAAGCATCTCTTCATGTATTACCTGGCCACCTGAATATCCTCCTTTGGTGAAGTGTCTATTCATGTCTTCTGCCCATTTTTCAATTGGATTGTTAATTCCTTTGGTGTTGAGGCATTGGAGTTTTCTATAAATCTTAGA